>NW_027279925.1:0-10000 GCF_046629955.1 Centroberyx affinis
TATTCTGTTATACATTCTTCTACTGATAGACCTTTTTCACCAACATGGCTGACGCACTCCTGCAGGTTATGGATCAGTTCTCACCGTTTTCCAGCAATGTTAAGAAGTCAACTTTCAGTCTCCTCCGACTCTGTGATCCCTGACTCAGTGTTTCAACAGAGTGTTTAACACAATACAGCTGTTGTTTCTGTTGTCAGACGACTGAAACACTATAAACAAGACATTTGATCGAGCGTCATAAAATGCTAACTAGCTAACCAGAGGCCAGTTGCATAAAGCTAGTTTAAGACCAGTCTAAGCCTTAGACTGGTCTTAGATGCTCAGGGTGGACTAGTCTAATTAAGACTATCTGTTACTTAAATATTACAGCTGACTTATTTTGAGGTAGGAAAAGTTAGCCACCTTCCCTCTGGCTAATCTTGAATTAAGAACTTTGTTGTTATGGCAACGAGTCGGCCTAACTGTCAAGTGGGAAGTTTAAATACCGAGGCTGTTTCATAAAAGATGGCAAATATTTGTTTGGAAAGATTTGTTTATTTGGAAAGAGCCCTGAAGAAGAGAGAGAGTCTTTAGAGGAAGAAACAAGCCATTAGAGATCTGAAACAATCAAGAAGTAGTAGGAACAGGTAAATATAAGTGTCTATAGCAAGTTTGACTTAAGGTCACATTTAAGTCTAAGACTAGGTCTATTTTGATGCAACTGGCCCCAAGGCTAACAGTAATTTCTGTGTGTTAGCATTTTGTGACCCTCGATCAAATCTCTTTTTATGATATTTCAGTCGTATTGTATTGTGTTATAATCGTAATATTATGTTGAAACTCTAAATCGGTGATAACAGAGTCGGAGGAGACAGACAGTTGTTCTTAACATTGCTGGGAATGAAGAGAACCGATCTATAACCTGCAGACGTACGTCAGCCATGTTGGTGAAAATGGTTTATTCTTCCATTGTTTTTCTCTCTCTCGTCCACTCTCACTCCTTTTGGCAGAATTCCTCATTCATACTGACACATACGACAGTGCCTCCTGTATGTCCACTATAGCTTCCCCTCCTCCACCAGTTTATTGAGTCCGGTGCAGATGCGGGTCAGACTGGGCCACAGCGGCCCGGTCGGCTCGTACAGCCGGCTCAGCAGGTCTGGATCAGAGTAATGGTTGAAGACGTGGCGGATTCGGCCGTGGGATTTGGGCGTCAGATGTTTGTCCACCAGCTTCAGTAACAAGTCTCTGCACCCGGTCAGCAGCTCCTCCATCACCACCTGGTCGAAGGTGAACTCCACCTGAGGGGAAACGGGCTGATACAGTGACTGTGTTTGTACAGAGTAAAGGCCCACTCACATCTAGAACAACAACTATAAAGATCACTATAAACTATAAGGCCCGGTACAGACTCCACGCAAGGAACGCATACCGTATTTCCTCTAATAGTGTCCGATAGTCAATTAAAAGCCGGGTCTCCGATAATGTCCGGGGCCGCGGTCGACACGAACAAATAAAGGCCGGCCCCAAATACAGGCCGGGGAAAAAAACAAAGGAAAAAACAACGGTGGATACCAGTAAACTCCTGGTGCCTGTTATATAATGTAACTGTAGTTTGTAGTAACATACAAGTGCCACAAGATGGCAGTATGCCACAAGACGGCTCGGCCGGAGGAAGTCTCTGGAGCGTGCCGTCGTCAATTACCGTAATTATCGGTAATGCGTCGCAGTAACAAAAAAACGGCTACCTAACGAACCCCAACAGAAGCAGATCAGAAAACAAGGAGGCTTCATACTAAAATATGAGCAAATATACTTTCAAACAGAGGGAATTAGAAATAAAGGCCTGTCTCTAATATAAGCCTGCTTCCAATAAAGGCCTGGGACCCTCTGCAGCTGAGGGAAATAAAGGCCCGGGCCAATATTAGAGGAAATACGGTATGCTAACGAAAGTTCTTGACCTCCACAAAAAAGAAAAAGTTGAAAAGAAGGTGGCACTGCCAGAACAGTCAGTGTCTCTTCTGACTCAGCCACCGCCAGGAAATCACTTCTTCGCTGGTAGTTGCTCATTTAGCAGGAATTTGAATTTAGTGTCCCGACCTGAAACGCATGACATTGTAGCAGATGTTAGCGTGGAGTCATTCCTATGTTCCCAGGGTCCTATGTTCCCCAGATTTATATGGCACATAATGGGAACATGACAAAGGGTCCTATGTTCCCCAGTTCTACATATGTGCTCTCCCAGGGTCATATGTTCCCAAGGTCCTATGTCACCTACAGTTACTTAACACACTGTATGCTAAAGCGTTAGCATGCGCACTGGACAGAGCTAACTACCCTTGTCTAATATATAAAATATTTTGAAGTGTAAAGCCTGACCTCATGGAAGCTGATGGCGGTCATGGCTCCCTGGTGGAGTTTGCTCCTGAACTCCTGAGCCAGACTGAGCTCCTCCGGACTGAAGCGGTCATGACGAAACAAAACGCCCACCCTTCACCACCACTTTGATCAGATCCTTCACTACCTGGAGGGAGGGGGGGGGGGGGGGGGGGGTGAGTACCGGAGGTGGGGACTCTAAGTTAAGGGTTAGTTAATGTTTAATAAGCATTAACTAACCCTTATTGTAAAGTGTAAAGTGTACATGTAGGCAATTTGTTTTGCAGCTTAAAAACAGTTACAGCAGACACTTAACACTTATTTCAACATTGAACACAGTAATATCACGTTAAAGTGGAATCACTTATTAAAATAAAACGAATACTGTGCAGTAATGATACAGTTTCAGTTTCAGGTGACCGGCACATATCAAGATAAAGTGCATACTGTGCAGTGCACAGCCCATGATGTAGCATCATATTTAACTGCAAAAATAATTCAAACACATTAAAATCACATTTTGTGAGCATGAAAACATAGTCAATGTAAATTTCCATGGATAAGACCCTTATGAAAAAGTTTACTTTTTAAAGTGAAATAAAAGTAAAATAAAAGTATGCTTGCTCATTTTTTTAGTTCAAAATAAAGTATACTAAAAGTGAACTTCTGTTTTTTCTAAGGGGAGCTCCAGCAAAAATACAAATAAAGATATGTGATATAAATTGATATAAATTCTTCAGACCGGTACCTTTTGGGCCTCGGTGCGGTTCCCTGAGTGCTCCTTGGAGACCCGGTACAGTTCGTCCAGGATCTGGCTGCTGGTGTCGTCGATGAACAGCTGGACCACGGACTTGCTGGCCATGCGGCTCAGCAGCTTCTTCTGCGCCTGCATGGCCAGATCCTTGGAGCTGAAGCCCTCCCATGTCGCTGTCAGGCACACAGACACAGAAAACAGATTACCAAGTGATCAGTGATTTAGTTCCCAAACTGTAGGGTGAAGGTTCGAGTCCCTGTGTGGCTCCACCTGCCCAGGTTTCCTTGAGAAAAATACTGACAGCTGAACTAGGCAGGATGTACATATAGACCAACTATACAAATCAGTCACACTGTATATCTGTGTGTTGGTGTGTGAAGATGAACCTGCCATGTCACATCCTGCAGGACAAACACAAACATGCACATGTAAGGACACACATGCTTTCAGACATGTATGTCCTCACACACACACACACACACACACACACTCTCACACACACACAGACAGCGCTGCCTCGGTATCAGCAGTTCTGATAAGACAGGAAGCTTAAGTGCAGCTCCTGAACAGTTTGTCAATATTATTCCAGGAAGTGCAGAAGCAAACTGAGCAGAAACTGAGCAGTGTGACAACAGATACAGTGTAGATGCAGGGTGGATGGACATTATGCACTAATGTAGATGTACTATATGTAATATATGTAATATACAGTATATGTATGTAAATGATACTACATATACTGTACTTTCTCTTGGTTGGAATAATTTCAGCATGAAGTGAATTGGTAGATATATTTAAAGCTGCATTAGGCAACATTTTTATGTGCATGCAAACGTCTTAATAGCCCAAATCACAAAGTGAAGATTCAACAGCAGAGGTGAAGACTCGAGTCACATGACTTGGACTCGAGTCACATGACTTGGACTCGAGTCACATGACTTGGACTCGAGTCACATGACTTGGACTCGAGTCACAGTTTGAATTGTTTGAGACTTGACTTGACTTAGGTTCTGGTGACTTGGACTTGACTTGGACTTGACTTGGACTTGACTTTGACTCGTACTTTGATGACATGAAAAGGTTTCTAAAGTCTTGACAAAAGGTCTTGTGTTTGTGTAAATGACTTAGATTGAAAGTGAGACTTGACATTAATGACATGGACGTGACTTGCAGTGGACTTGGTAATCTACATTTAGACTTGGGACTTGACTTGAGACTTGAGCCTCAAGACTTGACTTAGGACTCGAGCAAAGTTGACTTGGTCACGCCTCTGTGCAACAGAGAAGAGCGTCCCATTACCACAGATTTGGCCTGTTTGCCCAAATGAAAGGAGTAATATTCAGTGTTGGGCAGTAACATCATTACTATTTTAACTTCATTTCTCAGTAGTGTTGCTGTTTTTGAATCAAATAGCGTTTTCAGTTGCGAAGCTGTTTTGTTGATCCAGTAGTGCGGTAGCGTCCACACAGCTACATCCTACATCTCCCAGGAATTTCTAAAGCTCAAGCGCAGCAGAGCTTGACCCCGGTGCCACACGGAGGAATTGGGTCTGTGTGGCCAATGGAAGCACTTCTGTATGATGATGACATCACAGACCAATCCCTGGGCTGATGCCTGCGGCGTCTCTGGTGCAGCAGAACACACTTAACGCACGTCAGGTCTTTAGTCTTTTGTTACTGTGGTTTGAGTTGAGTTCAGTTTGTTAAAGTAAGTCTCCACAGCTTTATCCTGCAAATGTGCCCAAGTCTCCACTAGATTGAGCATACACATGCAAACAGGTATATACAGTATATACACACACACACACACACACACACACATACACACACATGCAAACAAACGTAGATGAACATACAACACTTTGCGTTATGTTATTATGTGGAGCACATTTTTTTGTTTTTTTGTTTGTTTTTGTTGCCAAATTGGTTTGTTATAAAAGCAGTTGCTCACAGCACAGCTTGTTTTATAATAAACAATTTTTTTGCTGCCTATTTGTTTTACTTACAGTTTTTCTTGATCACTGAGATAACACTGATTTGGCATGAAGTTGGTTCAATGTAAAAAACAAAAAACAAAAGTAGCTTCGATGTAGAAAACTACTTTTGCCATGTTGCTCGTAGCTTAGCTACATTTCTCTGGGGGAGAGCTTCAGTGTAGCGGAGCTTCAGTTAATGTAGAGTAGGCTAACTGGTAGCTTAGCTCACTACATTTTCCAAGTAGCTTGCCCAACACTGGTAATAACAGGCCTACTTTGATTTTAAGCCATAAACTGCTTTGCAATGCCAGCAATCATTTAGTAACAGTAGTCTTTTCATTGGGGGATGTTCCATTTTGGACCAAATCTCCTAATCTCATCCCTAACTCCATAAGACACATTTTGGTGAACTGTGAGACGAGCTTCAATACAGAAGATGAAGTGTGAACATGTCTGTCACTGGTGAATGTGTCAGCAGAAAGAATCTGTGACAGGAAATGTGATTTGAGTGAACCGGCAGGCCGACACATGACTGATGCAACTTCTAAGTTCTCTGTTTAGTTTCAAACTGAGAAGCTCTCAGAATTAGAAGAGATAGATAGGCCACTTCCTAGACCATCATGCATCTGTTTTCAGTCTCATGTCCACTCCAACATCATCTGACTTACAGCACATATTTTAAAGATAAAAGACAAATTAGCATAAAATAATTCAGTGGGGATGTTTGTTTTTCTCTTTATATTTCAGTGTTAGCATCTCTCTCTGTGTTTCAGAGGAAGTGTGAGTCTTCCTGTGTGTGGAGAGCGAAACCACAAGCAGGTACAAGCTGGCAGCCGACAAACCTGCAACCACTCCCATCCTGACAGAGCTGCTGTTCACTGTTATGTGTGCAGGCTGTTAGTTAATAAAGTGTAAATGTGTCTGAAGCAGCTAGAAGCAGAGAGCAGCTGAGTCAGCTTGTTGTGTGTGGCTGTAGATCCATTCAGTAACGTTCTCAGTAAAAGTGAATAGTGTGATAAGGTGGATTTGTTTCCAAATGTAGGTTACTGTGACACAGTAAACTGTCTTGTCTTTAGCCCTAGTCTCTACTCCAAAACATGAAGAGTTGGAGCTTGAGAAGAGTCAGCTCAGTTAACCTGAACAAACCGTTAGCTAGCTAACTAGCCAGCAAACACACTGATGTTAATGTGAACATGCTAACGCTAGCTGCTACTAGCTACGTTAGCTAGTGTGCTAATCAGATGTGTTAACAACAAGACAGTGATGGTTAGCTGACCAGATGCTATGGTTAGCTAGCTAACAAGCTGACATTATCTAAACACTAAATCAATCAGATGGATCAGTGATGAAATGATCAGTTCAGTCAGAAACAGACAGGAAATTAACCGTCTGTTCAATTCTGTTGAGACAGAAACACAGTCAGCTGTTCACAGAGCTGAGGACCTCCAAGATGGCCGCCAGAGGGGGGTGACATCACCTGAAAGCCTTTTATAGGTGTTTCGTAATGTTAGTGATCCAGGAATTTAACTTAATCTTCTGATGCTCTCTTTCTAAGTCTCTCTGAATAGACACCACAGTCATAATGACATCATATTGTTGATGATAATATTAATGGTGTCGGGACAGTTACGTTCCATTGTAATTAATAATATTCATTAAAGAGTATAATACGTTTCATTGTCACACTGCTCTTCTTATTTCAACATCAAATGACTATTGATCATAATGTTTGAACATCGTTAACCTGCTCTCATTATTTCAATAATGTTAATTAGTTTGTACACTTGTTATACAGCTTTGTTCTTATTTCAACAGTGTTCATTAGGTAAGACAATATCTTCCATTGTTACATAACAGTGAACATTCAGAACATTAGAACTGAATCACTTCCTCTTACGAGAGAGAGCGAGAGAACAGTCAGTCTGGCCACTTGTGTCTTATCGTCTGAGAATCCGCAGCAACACACACACACACACACACACACACACACACACACACACACACACACACACACACACACACACCTCTCTGAGTGTCTGAGATGAGGTCCAGAGGTTCCTACTGGTCACAGTGACTAACGCTGCAGATCTAAAATAGCTTCGGTTTAAATAGAAGGATCCAGGTTCCATGTGGACCTGAGACAATACAGGCTTTATCAAACATAACATTATCTGACTGAGTCACTATTAAACACACCACACACACACACACACACACACACACACACACACACACACACACACACACACACATACATAATTTATTACACACAGGTCTGCTGTTGTGGGGAACAAAATGTATTATATGTGATAACAACACATGGTATTGTTAGCTGGACAGAAATACAAGCCTACAGAAGAGTGTATACACACACACACACACACACACACACACACACACACACACACACACACAGATAAGCTGGCAAAGCGTCAACACAATATATTAAACACACAGCAGCAGAGCGTTAATACTGTGCGTCATGTTTTGTGATGTGAATTAACAACAGCATCAGTAGAAACAATGGAAATAAAAATCTATTGATATACTTTCAAAAAGGCATCAATTCATATGCCAAAAAAACTGCTTTCATACAGCTGCCATCAGTTTGATCCGACCTCCTGTGATGTTAGTCTGAATTTCACACCAGACACATTTATGTCAGGCTTTAAAGGTGGAAAACTACAGAAATGTGAACGAGTTTTGCTCAAGTCCCAAGTCAGTCTCAAGTCTCAAGTCAAGTCCCAAGTCTAAATGTAGATGACCTAAATGTAGATGTGTCCTGCTGCTTCACATGGTGCTCCTACCTGAGGATGAGGATGAGGATGAGGATGAGGATGAGGATGAGGAAGAGGTCGGGTCAGCAGGCTCCACCTTCAGTGAGGCATCAGGATCATCTGTCAGTCTGAAGGAAGTTTCACATCTTTACCTTCATCACTGCTTCAGTCAGACTGTTTCACTCAGCAGAGAGTTCAGTTAATCTGCTCTGCGATCTGTCTTTCTTCATTAGCCAGCAGCAGATAACAGCAGTGGTAGAAAAGTATATGGTGTTAATATTGTTGCTACTACTACTGGTACTACTACTACTACTGCTACTGCTACTGCTACTGCTACTACTGCTACTGCTACTGCTACTGCTGGTACTACTACTGCTACTGCCACTGCTACCACTACTACTGGTACTACTACTGCTACTGCTACTACTACTGGTACTACTACTGCTACTGCTACTACTAGTACTACTACTACTACTACTGGTACTACTACTGCTACTACTACTACTACTACTACTACTACTGCTACTACTACTACTGCTACTACTAAAACTACTAGCCTATTGCTATTGCTAGTCTAGTCTATTTGTATAGCCCCTTATCACAAGCATGTCTCAAAGGCTTTACATAGCATCATATACAGTATATGTCATATAGTTACATACTACATCATATATACTGCATATCTACACACATCATATAGGTTGCATACTTCATATACATACTACACATCATTTTACTAGATTATATACATTATATACGATACTACACAAACACAGCATGTCTTTGGACTGTGGGAGGAAACCCACGTGAACACGGGGAGAACACGCAAACTCCACACAGAAAGGACCGAGGTAGAGATTCAAACCCACAACCTTTTTGCTGTGAGGCAACAGTACTAACCACTGAGCCACTGTGCTGCCTACTGCTACTGCTACTACTACTACTACTACTACTACTACTACTACTACTACTACTAGTACTACTAGTACTACTAGCCTACTGCTATTACTACTGCTACTACTGCCACTACTAGGCTACTACTAGTAGTACTCTACTGCTATTGCTACTACTACTACCACTAATAAATAAAAATACTGAAATAAAATTCACATTTCAGAAGAGTTACCGAGCACATGTGATGAAAACTGATTCACGGTAAAAGCAAAAAAACATCCAGGCAAGAAACATAGAATCAAAACATGTAAATGAGGTAAAAGGAAGTGATGAAACCAATAAAATTAATCAAATGACATCAAAGCAGGGGGTAAAAGGGAGTTATTTTTCACAACAGTGTTCCAGAGTGATTTACAGAGAAATGAATCCATAACTGACAGAAAACATGTCTGTACTCACAGTGCTGAATCCCAGAGTGTGGTGGTAGGAGACTGCAGCGGTGTTTGTGTGTGTGTGTGTGTGTGTGTGAGTGTGTGTGTGTGTGTGTGTGTGTGTGTGTGTGAGTGTGTGTTTCCTGAAGACACCAGGAAACGCCCCACTGAGCTGAAACTGAACGCTAACATCACTGCTTCTGTTTCCTCTCTCTCTCTCTCTCTCTCTCTCTCTCTCTCTCTCTCTCTCTCTCTCTCTCTCTATCTATTTACTTGCTATCTCTCCCTCTCTCTCTGTATATTTCCCTTTCTCTCTTTTACTCTCTACACACTCTCTCTCTTACACTGTATACCTCGCTCTCTCCTCCCTTTTTTATTTTGCATACTCTTTTATTCGTATATATCTCCCTCCCTCTCTCTTTCCCTCATTGTATTTCTTCCTCTTTCTCTCTCCCTCTCTTCTCTCTCTGTTTTTGTGAGACAGTCTTTGTTTTCCTGTCTCTGTTATTTGTTCTCTCTCTCTCTTCCTCCCTCTGTTTGTTTCCGAAGCATCTCTGATCCTGTTCTCCCCTCCTCATTCACATTCTGCTCTCTCTCTCTCTCTCTCTCTCCCCCTCTCTGTCTCTTTCTCTCTCTCCCTCTCTGTCTCTTTCTCTCTCTCTCTCCCTCTCTGTCTCTTTCTCTCTCTCTCTCCCTCCCTCTCTCTCTATCTCTCCCTCCCTCTCACTCTCTCTCTCTCCCTCCCTCTCTCTCTCCCTCCCTCCCTCTCCCTTTCTGCCTCTCTCTCTCCTCCCTCCCCTCTCTCCCTCTCTCT
>NW_027279925.1:12500-26995 GCF_046629955.1 Centroberyx affinis
AGTAATAGTATTAGTAGTAGTATAAATACTACAGAATGAGAAACAGACATGAGTGGCTGTTGTTGCAGAGTGACTCAGTCTATTCCTTTAATGTCTGAGTTAAAGGGGAAGTGGAGTCTTAAAGGGGAAGTGTGACCTGAGCTGCAGGTCAGACTTGTGCAACACTTCAAGTCACACTGGAATGAAAAGTGACACTTTTTGCCCTGTTAGCTCGTTCTGTTTATCACACACACAAGATAAATACAAGTCATGTATGTTTCCTCCAACACACTGCAGCTTCACAGGAGCATGAGCTTCATCACACAATGTGTTTATAAGACTGAGCTTCATTCACACAGCAGTGAACTGAAGCAGAGTTTAACTGTTCCTCCCCAAAAAAACACGATTTCTCCTTACTTCACTGAGCTGAGCTGAGTGTTAAACGGAAAGTTAAATGTTGAAAAAATCAAATTACATACAGCTTGCATTATGGAATGATTGTGGGAAATGAAAACCGGACGCAGAGCAGAAGTCAATGGGCTTTAACTCTAAAAAACAGAAATTCTCCTTTAAGTTTTATTTCCATTGATTTTCTGTCTGCAGAGTCGATACCGAGCGAACGCTAAAGTTAAGACGTACAGAATATTAAAAGTGACCGTTGGCCTGCTGTCTCTGCTGTCGGTCGGTTGCTATGGTAACCAGACGGGAAGTGCAGCCCGTGCGGTTTCCTGCCTGCCTGACGCTCTCGTCCTATCAGCTGCTCCGATCGCTGTGAGAAAAGAGGAAGTTGTTACTGGGGTGTGTCTGTGCTGTCTTTGTTTGGATTTAGTCATTAACATTACAAATCATTATCTCTTTGTTTTGGTACAAGTGAAAGACACTTCTATTTTCTGTCTGTCACACACACGCACACACACACACACACACACACACACACTACCACTAACATACAAACTGAGACCAACAATTTCATAAAGAGTGTGTATATTTTTGCAACTTGCCGTGCAGTTTGAGATCAGATTTAGGTTTGTCAACTTTCAACAGAAGTTAAAACCTGAGAAGGTTTTCACATGACTTGGATGCATGAAGAGAAGACTTGAGACTTGACTTGACTTGGGTTCTGGTGACTTGGGACTTGACTCTGACTTGTACTCTGATGACTTGAAAAGGTTTCTAAAGTCTTGACTTGAGATCTTGTGTTTGTGTAAATGACTTAGATTGAAAGTGATGAGATTTGTTCCAGCAGACGACTGAATTTAAATTCTGTTTTCTGAATTTGTATGGAATGATTGAATTTATTGAAGTTGAAACTGATTATAGAAATCAAACTCATGATGCTCTTACCAAGTTTTTATCCTATTAAAACCATATTGCATTGAAAAGTCCTAGATATTTAGTTTTCTTTAAGATATTAAATTGATACTGGACTCTTGATTTGTTCTGACTTGACTTGCTGTTCTACATTTAGACTTGAGACTTGACTTGAGACTTGAGCCTCAAGACTTGAGACTGACTTGGGACTCGAGTGAAGTTGACTCGGTCACTCCTCTCATAGTGTTTTCTCAGTAAAGCGTTGTAGTAACAGGCTTGTTGTGGTTTCAGGGGGAAATGCATTACGACAAACTAACCAGCAGATGGCAGTCTAAGTCTGACTTTCTCATAATGTGCCTCCATTAACACTATAATAGATAGATAGACAGGCAGATAGATAGATAGATAGATAGATAGATAGATAGATAGATAGATACGTTACTTTTTAATCAGCAGCATAATAAAACACCACAGTAAAGATTCAGTAGGCCTATATTAGATAACCAGAAGTTATGAAACTTCCACCAACGCTGTACAATTCTCCAACTTGCTGTTAAACCCAAACACATCATTCCTGTCACGTCAATTCATTTATTTTATTTTATTTTATTTTATGTATGGACAGAATTAGCCACAAAAGCTGAATTTCATCTGCAGGTTTTCACCGGACACCCAGAGCTTTTCTTTAAAGCTTTCACATCCTGATGAGTTTCATGTTCCAGCGGCGATCTGAAGCAGAAAAAGTCCTGGGGCCGGATTCACCAATATGTTCTTAAGATAGAGCTTAAGAAATTACATAAGACAGAATTTTAGGAAGTTCTTAAGAAGGCTCTTAAGTGCAATTCCTCAATATTTTCTTAGTAACAGTCTCATTTCTTATGAATTTATTTAATTTTCCTACTTAAGAACTTCTCAAAATAGGGTTTGAATTAATTCTGGTTAATAAACTTTAGGCTTACTGCTATTGAGGCTAGGAGACAAGGCTAGGAGGCTAGGAGACAAGGCTAGGAGGCTAGGAGACAAAGCTAGGAGGCTAGGAGACAAGGCTAGGAGGCAACCCAAAGTGCTTCCATCTACAAAACAATTGGGGAAAAACCTATTTAGAGCAACTAGAGCAAAGATTTAAACATTGGTTGCTGTTGGTAACTGTAAAATTTGCAGCTTATTTCCAACAGACATGAGACAGAGGCCTACCTGGCCCTACACCAAATAAAGCTTTACAATAAATGTTCATCTTAATGTTAGGTGTAGGGGAACCTATGAAGACTTTGAACTATAACCTACTTGTCTAAAATGTGTTTAAATATATGATATTAGAGGCTTACCTTTTCACTGTAGGAGTTTTAAGACAGGTGAAGGGCCGTCTTAAAGTTAAGAAAGAAATCAACAACAAATTTGACATCTTTCATTTCAAGAATACCATTTATTCCTAAGTTTTTTCTTAGGAAGAAACATAAGAAAGTTAAGAAAATATATAAGAACTGTTTTTGAGAATAGCATTTTTTCCTATTTTTTTTCTTAAGACTAAAGTTAAGAAAAAAATGGCACTTGAGAAGATTTTTTTTCTTAAGAGGGTTTTGTGATTCCGGTCCTGGACTCGTCAGTCTCTCCAGTTGTTTCTGCTGCTGGTCTTGTTGCTGCTGTGGGACCTGGAGCTGCTTCAGTCTCTCTGGGTGAAGCATCAGAATGCAGATACGACTCGCACATCAGATCTTTGCTTTTTAATTTAATGAAATAAATATGCAAATTCAGTTTTTGGCGTTGTGGGAGAAAACTGACAGTTTGACAGTTTATTCAGTCTGCAGGTTGGGAGCCGAGGAAACTTAGATTTATAGTGTTGAATATTTATGATTATGTTTATACAGATGGAATATAATAAAGATATTGGTCAAATAGTCTAAGGTGATATGAACCAGACTGAACAACCAATGATAACTATAGTTCTAGCACAGATTCAGTATTCTGGAGTTTTAGGTACTTAACATGTAAATATGGGTCAGTGAGCATATAGGAATATTGATTAGTATAGGTACTTCTCCATTTCTTCCTCAACAGCATTGATTTTCTGAACATTTAAACAATATCTAAAGGCTGTTTTCAATATGAAGCCATTAAATCAAAGCTCACTGACTTTGGAAACATGATCAGAACAGCTCACTTTGTCTCTCATTGAGGATTTGTTTAGGCAGAAGATCTGTAACGAGCTTGGTGTTTATTTTAGGTTCATTTTTAATATTTTAGGTAAAATCTCTGGTGAGTTAAAGCTCTGCAGCTCAGGCAGAAAACAACAACCTGAAGACTGAAGCTCAGCGGTTTTTCCCTGTAGGAGGAAACAGGTTCACGATAAGCTCTTTAAACTAAATGCAAACATATTCATTTTGCATTTTTTTCCCAAATGTGATTTTATTAAATAGGTATAGAGGGTCGTTCTTATGCTGTAATGCAGTAAATCATCGGTTTGTTCGTTAAAAGAATGTTTCTATTCTATTTTTTATTACTATCCTTACCTATTTTTCATCTTTCTTTCTTTCTTTCTTTCTTTCTTTCTTTCTTTCTTTTGTTAATGTCATCTCACAAAATTTCTGTTTTCATTTCTGTCTTGCATTTGCTTGTATTTTTGATTTTGCTTGACAATTTAGTTTTTTGCTTGTAACTGATTTAATCCATTTATTTTATTTAAATCACTAACCTGCTGCAGCACCTGGCTGTTAAAATGTTAAAGTGTCATGTCTGTTCTCTTATCTTTGTTAAAGTCAGTGGTGGAAGAAGTATTCAGATCTTTGACTTAAGTTAAAGTAGTAATACCACAGTGTAAAAATACTTTGTTACAGGTAAAAGTCCTCCATTCAAAATGTTACTTAAGTCAAAGTACAAAAGTATTAGCATCAAAATACAGCAGCAAAAGTAAAAGTAGTCATTATGCAGAATGGCCCATTTCAGAATCATATATATCATGTTATTGGACTATAATTATTGATGCATTAATGTGTTCATCACTTTAATGTTGCAGCTGGTAAAGGTGGAGCTAATTTTAATTACTTTATATACTGCTGGGTAGCTTAACCTATAAAACTATATCATAATTTATTAGTTGATTTATAATTTGTATTAATAATCTAAATCTGCAAAGTAACTAGTAACTAAAGCTGTCAAATAAAGGTAGTGGAGTAAAAAGTACAATATTTCCCTCTGAAATGTAGTGGAGTAGAAGTATAAAGTAGTATGAAATGGAAATACTCAAGTAAAGTACAAGTACCTGTAAATAGTACTTAAGTACAGTACTTGAGTAAATGTACTTAGTTACATTCCACCACTGGTTAAATGTCTGTAGTCACTATGAAACCAAACCCCCTCATTTTATCCCTGAAATGTCCTTAACTTCTCATTACATAAACATTAATTATCCATTAGACATAACATATCTTTAATAAAGTAAGGTTAATATCATGGGTTTTAAGGGATTTATTCATGGGTCGAATCACAGAGACTCTAGAAATTAAGGGATTTTTCATGTCTTTTGTGCAGGTTTACAGGTTATTAATGAGTTATTAATGGAAAGTTTCTGAATTTTACATTAAATTAGAAAGTAAGCAGTCAAACATTAAGGGGAGTTTAAGGAGGTTTTTATGGGGTCTCCTCCATTAATAACTCCCTTAACTAATTTTAAAGGGATTTTGCATGAATTAAGGGGTGAATTCATGTAAATGTGAGGGTCTGACTCAGTGTTTTTACCCACAAAGGCAAATTCCCATGGTATAAGAAAATCAAATTTAACCAAAGTCTCATAATGTGGTTAATGGTTTATGGTTTATGGTTTGTGTCCTGCAGAAAGCAGCAGGGGGCGCTGTGGCTCTTCCACTGTTCACTTCAGGCTGATAGCAGAGAGGGAAGCCTGGGATCAGATCAGACATGACCAATCAGTGACAGAGAAATCATCCGTCAGATTAGTCACTTAAAACTTCCCTGTCCTGTCAGGCGTTACAGTTACAGTCAGTCACAGGAGGGACGAGAGGAGGAAAAGGAGAGGAGACGAGATGAGGGGAGGAGAGGAGGAGAGGAGACGAGGAGAAGAAGAGGAGACGAGGGGAGAGGAGATGAGGGGAGGAGAGACAAGAGAGAAGGAGAGAGGAGAGGAGGAAGAGGATGAGACGGAGGAGAGGAGGAGAGACAGAGGAGAGGAGGAGAAGAGGAGACAAGAGAGGAGGAGAGGAGACAAGGAGAGATGGAGAGAGGAGAGGAGGAAAAGAGGAGACGGGAGAAGAAGAAGAGACGAGGGGAGAGGAGACAAGAGATGAGAAGAGGAAAAGGAGAGGAGACGAGGAAAAGAGATGAGTGGAGGAGAGGAGAGAGGAGGGGGAGGAGGAAGAGACGGAGGAGAGGGAAGATGAGACGGGAGGAGAAGAGGAGACGAGGGGAGAGGAGACAAGAGAGGAGGAGAGGAGACAAGGAGAGATGGAGAGCGGAGAGGAGGAAGAGATGGAGGAGAGGAGGAGAAGTGGAGATGGGAGAAGAAGAGGAGACGAGGGGAGAGGAGACAAGAGAGGAGGAGAGGAGACAAGGAGAGATGGAGAGAGGAGAGGAGGAAGAGACGGAGGAGAGGGAAGAGGAGACGGGAGAAGAAGAGGAGACGAGGGGAGAGGAGACAAGAGAGGATGAGAGGAGACAAGGAGAGATGGAGAGAGGAGAGGAGGAAGAGACGGAGGAGAGGGAAGAGGAGACGGGAGGAGACGAGGGGAGAGGAGGCAAGAGAGGAGGAGAGGAAAAGAGGAGAAAGGAGACAAGAGAGGAGAAGAGGAAAAGGAGAGGAGACGAGAAGAAGAAGAGACAAGGCGAGAGGAGACAAGAGAGGAGGAGAGGAGACGAGAGAGGAGGAGAGGAGACAAGAGAGGAGGAGAGGAAAAGAGGAGAAAGGAGAGAAGAGAGGAGAGCAGAGCAGAATAGAATTGGACCCAACAGCTGTATCTCTGTAGCTGTGTATAATGCATTTGTGACCACACACACACACACACACACACACACACACACACACACACACACACACACACACACACACACACACACACACACACACACACACACACACACACACACTTTCTCTCTCTGTCTCTTTCCACCCTGTTGACATGAAATACTGACATTGTGTTATTAGTCTAAGTAAGTGTGTGTGTGTGTGTGTGTGTGTGTGTGTGTGTGTGTGTGTGTGTTTTGTGGCCACCAGTGTTGCTGTGTTATTAATATGAATGCTGGTGTGTGTGTGTGTGTGTTATTGTTTATAATATGATGGATCCGTTCTTTGTTCTAAAGGTGGACTCTGTGTGTGTGTGTGTGTGTGTGTGTGTGTGTGTGTGTGTGTGTGTGTGTGTGTTCCTTTGTTTCTAACATTAAAGAAGGAGATCTAAAGGAGGTTTCATCTTGAACAGGATGTCAGGTCCTCTCGTCTCATTCACTCTTATAAAGAAACTCCTCTGACTGAACATTGACTTCAGGTCACAGATCTGCTTCCATCCATCATGGAGGAGAAGAACACTGGAGAATATTCTGTTAGTCAATAAAGCGTTAGAGCCGGTTCACACGCTTGGAAAACTCTAAGAGGCGCTGAGTGGACCGTGAACACAGAGCGCCCGGCGTTGCCAAGCAACCAAAGACAACAACTTCACACGCGTGTTAGTCGTTATCTGAAATAATGGATTACCATGGCAGTAAAACTGTCGTAGTGGCTTTACTTCTGGATCTACATGTGGAGCAGAAAGATCTCAACTGTATGTTTTATGTATTGTATGTATTATGTCTTATGTCCTTTTTGTGGACCCCAGGATACGGTCCCGGTTTGTTCGGGATTGTCCCGGTTTCAAGATGGGTGTCCCGAGTCCCGACAAATATCTGCAAAACACTAAAATGTCCCGGTTTTCAACATTCACTACCAAAGTGTCCCGGCTTTCACCACAATTAAATTAAATACACGTTTATCATGTTCTGTCCCGCTCATTATTACTTAACCCAATCAAAAGACATAAACAATGCACCACATAAACTATATTTTGGTGGATTTTTGGAGACAAAACATCATTGTTGGTTTGCTGAGGCTCTGTCCATGGTGGTGAAGCTGCAGTCACTAGGTGAGCTAAGCGCTGAAATAATTCTCCCCCATCCTGATGAAACTCCTATGGTGCATAAGCTCATACATGTGCGTGTGCATGAAGGTGCGGGACACTTAAGGGTCCCGGTTTGGGGGTTCACCCTACCCCAGGAAGAATAGCGGTGGCCAAGGCGTCAGCTAATGGAGATCCATTTAATAAACAATCTCACCATGAACACATCCCTCTCTCTTTCACTCTCAGGCTGTGTGACCTGCGGTGCGCTGGCGGCGTTCCAAAAAGTTGAGATGTTTTTTATCTCAGTGCACCGTGGTCACGGTCGAAAAAAGAAGGAGCGTCTGCATCGGCCTCACGTTTGCGCCCGTCTGCCGCGAGCCCCCATTGAAATGAATGGATTTGAGCGGCCAAATGACACGGCATGTGAACCGGCCCTAAACCTGCAGCAGCTGAGTCAGCTTGTTGTGGTGTGGCTGTAGATCCATTCAGTAACGTTCTCAGTAAAAGTGAATAGTGTGATAAGGTGGATTTGTTTCCAAATGTAGGTTACTGTGACACAGTAAACTGTCTTGTCTTTAGCCCTAGTCTCTACTCCAAAACATGAAGAGTTGTAGCTTGAGAAGAGTCAGCTCAGTTAACCTGAACAAACTGTCAGCTAGCTAACTAGCCAGCAAACACACTGATGTTAATGTGAACGTGCTAATGCTAGCGGCTACTAGCTACGTTAGCTAGTGTGCTACTCAGATGTGTTTAAAGGAATAGTTCACCTTAAAAAGGAAACTTGTCATGATCTCCTCCCCCATGCAGCTGAACCTCGGTGCAGGTTGTTAGTCCACATCAGGTCCTGAACTCACAGCATAGAAGCTTCTCCAAAACAACTGAAGCTGCTGGACCTGAGTTTTTTTCTTTGTTTTTTTTTATTAGAGTCTTCAAATATACAACAAATTGGCAATGACAGTTCTTTATCACCTACTTTATACTATGCGAATACAAAGTGTAATTTTTGGGCATTCATGCTTTTCATACATTTTCGAGATTTGGAAAATGTTGCTAGTTCATTTTTAAAGGCTGGACCTGACTGGACGGTGAAAAAAAACGGAAAATAACCACAAAATGTCTCCATGCAGCTCGTCCAGCATGATCCAAGTCTCCGGAAGCCAAACGACCCCCAAAGTGACTTGAAGAGACATTTACACCATTACTCAGCTGAAATCCACTCCAGCTGTGGAAAAGTTCACGTCTGCGAGAACGAGGAGAACGACCTGTGGAACTCTTCCTCGAATTATCGGAAACAAGACTTCCGGTTTGGCCGTTTAGCCTTCAAGATAAAAGCGCGAGATTTTAAATAGGCAGAAATACTGTTTTAAACCAATTACTTTGTATGTAATCGGCAAATTCAGCTCATTCATTCAAGTCAGCACCCATTTTAATGTTTGATTGTAATGTCCACTTTAGTCTCTGTTCTGTGTGTATTCTGCACAGTGTAATACATGCAGCATTTATAGTTAAAATGGAACATATTATGGCATTTTTCATTATTATTTTGACATCAAAGGAGTTTCAGCTGGCATGGGGGCAAGTAGATAACTGAATTTTAATTTTTGGCTGAACTATTCCTTTAACAACAAGACAGTGATGGTTAGCTGACCAGATGCTATGGTTAGCTAGCTAACAAGCTGACATGATCTAAACACTAAATCAATCAGATGGATCAGTGGTGGAAACAGAGTGTTATTGTTTTCACAGACTGGAAAAGTCTCACAGCGGGAAAACTGTCAGCTTCCAGACGCCATAAAGTGAGAATTAATGTTTTCGTCCCCAGAGGATGACAGGAAACTGAAACCTCAGACAGACGAATATCTCTCTCTCTCTCTCTCTCTCTCTCTCTCTGTTTGTGTTTCTCTCTCTGTCTCACTGTTATTTACTCACGCTGTCTTGCCCCCCCCCTCTCTTTCTCTCTCTGTCTCTGTCTCTCTCTATCTGTGCTTCTGTCACTCTTATTCATCAGTCTTTCTCTCATAATAACACTGTCTGTCACCGATACACAGACTGACAGCGAACTCACAGCTGTGTGTGTGTGTGTGTGTGAGTGTGTGTGTGTGTGTGTGTGTGTGTGTGTGTGTGTTCTGCAGTACAGTAGCCTACATTCTTGGCAGTATCTTTATTTCATCTCATCCGGCTGCGGTGCTGTACGGAGCGGATCAGGAGCTCCTTCCTGCCAGCTGCCATGAGACTTCATAACTAAAACTGTTAAATGTAAAAACTGTTAAGTGTACTTTTTGTTCTTATTTAGAACGGTTTGTTTTATTCCTATTACAGAAATATCCGTTATTATTTTGTTGACTCTAATCTTCTGCACTGTTTTTATTCTCTGTGTTAGTGTATTTAACTTGACTGTGTCCCTATTGCACTGTACTGTGTTTTTACTGTTTTTCTGTTACTCGATTTTTATTTTGCACCGTCTTGTTATTATCTATCTATCTATCTATCTATCTATCTATCTATCTATCTATCTATCTATCTATCTATCTATCTTATTTTTAATCCACTGGCCACAGCAGCTCGTCCATCCCACAGTCTTCCAGTGGCGGTCTGTATCTCAGAGCAGAACAGGACTCCACATGACGGTTGGTTAGCTGCTGAAGTGAAGCTGTGGACACAACAAGACTCCGACTGAGAAAACACAGGAAAAGGGGCTTTATATGGCGAGAGGATTGGCAGGAAAAACCCAGCAGCAACTGGATCACTGAAAGGTTTGTCTTCTCATGTTGGGCAATGCTAGTTGCCTGACCCAGACACTTTCTGTCAGTCCAGTATCAATTTAATATCTTAAAGAAAACTAAATATCTAGGACTTTTCAATGCAATATGGTTTTAATAGGATACAAACTTGGTAAGAGCATCATGAGTTTGATTTCTATAATCAGTTTCAACTTCAATAAATTCAATCATTCCATACAAATTCAGAAAACAGAATTTAAATTCAGTCGTCTGCCGGAACAAATCTCATCACTTTCAATCTGAGTCATTTACACAAACACAAGATCTCAAGTCAAGACTTTAGAAACCTTTTCAAGTCATCAGAGTACAAGTCAGAGTCGAGTCCCAAGTCACCAGGGCAACACTCATCTGCACTGTAATATTTATATCTTTTTTATTTTCTTTTAAATGTGATTTTAATGCACTTTCCACTTTTCTAATCCTCTTGCACTGTCCTTTCTTTTATCTTTCTATTCCCCTTGATCTGAACTGCACTAGTTTATTTTTTAAGTCTTTTATCTTGTGGATCTCTTGTCTGTACTTTAAAAATTTTACCTTTACTGTATTTTTTATTACTCTGTAAAGCACTTTGAATTGCCTCAGTGTATGAAATGTGCTGTACAAATACAAAGCTGCCTTGCCTTGCCTCACCAGAACCCAAGTCAAGTCAAGTCCCAAGTCTTCTCTTCATGCATCAAGTCAAGTCTCAAGAGATTGAAACTGTGACTCGAGTCCCCACTTCTCATTCCAAAGTGAAATCTCTTCCATTAAAAACAAAAAAATAAAAACCCGAAGCATGCTGTCACAAAATGATTTATAACACAAAAGTAAAACAAATGAAGGTATTTTTTCGGAGGCTAATCGATGGGTTAAGACTCTTTCCCAGACCGGATCCTCAGTCTCTGAAACAAACTGACTGAGGACCTGCAGCTGATGGATCTGCAGATTCAGAGCAGGACTCTGCGTGAGTCTGGAGGCTGACAGGATCCAAATGAGATGTACAGGGCGGACAGCGGGGAGTCTTTCTCTGTGGAGCGGAGAGAGACACATTACTACACACTGCATTGGTAATTAGCTGATTAGACGCTGCCGCACGCTGACACACATACATGTAATTTAGCAAATAAACTCTGCGGGGGGGCAAGGGGATTAAAATGAGAACGGCGGTCTGAACAGCGGGGGGGGGGGGGGGGGGGATCCAGACAGACAGACGGAGGAATGTGAAGCAGCGGTGTCATCAGGAAGACAAACAAGTCAACAACTGCCTCTCATAACAGACTCCAGTAGAGACAGATATGTACGCTCTACTGTTAAGCTAAGGATTTCAAAATACATTTTAAGGGTAATGACGTCTCCGTTAAAACATCTGTCAATTACTTGGGCTGTACAACGCAGGGGGGGGGGGCCAGGTATGGCCCTGAAAGTGGCAGGAAAAGTGAACGCCAGAACTAAGTTCTTGGCCAGAAAGTCAGTGTTCCTGGACAGGGAAAGTCGGAAGCTCGTGGCATCCAGCTTAACCCGATGCCACTTTGATTACGCTAGCACGTCCTGGTACTGTAGTCTTCCCAAGCTGTGGAAGATAAAACTTCAGGTCTCCCAAAATAAAGTGATCAGAGTGGTCCTAGGTCTTGAACACATAGGGAGGAACCAGTTCATGCGCTAAACCGGCTCCCTGTGGAGTCCAGAGTGACACAGTTAAAACTCTGTCAGGTTCACAAAATTGTAAATGGTGTAGCCCCAAATTACTTATTAAATTTCTTTCCACAGGTCAGAGAGGCTCACAGGCACAACACCAGGTCTAGTGTTAGCAAACCTGATGCTGGTAAGGATCAGGAGCCAGATGGGTAAAAGTTCTTTCAGATACTCGGGTGCCCAGGATTGGAATAAGGTTCCTAACAGCATTAAACAGACTACAAACCGAGTCACGTTTAAGGCAAAACTGAAACACTGGCTTTTAGATAACGAACCCCTGTAAAGACAGTTGTGTAGGCAGGGCTGTACGCAGCTCATTTAATGGACCAGTTTAGTATAATAGGAGGTGTGTACTTTAGCCTGTTGTCTGAACAATACCTGTTAATGCCCAATGTGAATATTTTCTGTATATTGATGTTTTTTGTGCTTTTATATGCTGCTAATGCCGCATTCCACTATCTCCACACACACACACACACACACACACACACACACACACACACACACACACACACACACACACACCTCCACGACATCTAACTACAACTGAATTGAATTGGCAAATAAATAAACGAAACTAAAAACTAAAACACTTGGAGCGACAACTATAAAGATAACTATAAACTATAACGACATGCTGTTGCTCAAGCGTTCACACTACAGCGATATCGGTGCCGAATATTCAGAGAAAAAAATGGAGCGTGATGACTTTACCGACGTGTTTTTATTTTACTCGCTCGCTAAAGTAAATAACAACAGAGCCGAAGGATTTGGGTTCATGAATTGTCGCAAAAGAGAGAGGAGATGGCAGATAAGTAAGTAAAGTTTATTTATAAAGCACCTTTCACAGAGCAAAGTGCTTCAAAGGAGTAAAAATAGTTAAAATAAGACCATCAAATAGTAAGAAACAATAAAACATAAAAACAAAGGACATAAAAACACACAGAAATACAGACAGAAGAGGCGAGACAAAGGCCAGTCTGAACAGATTTAAAAGAGTCAACAGAGACCAAAGATGGAGAGAATGGAGACGGGAGAATGGAGTTGGAGTTGATCTGACAAAGTACATCTACGAATGACAAAGCCCGCTAAGGATGTCCTAAAATGGCCACCGTACACCTGGTGGATCCGGAGGGAAATCTGCTGGATCGCTTTACGGCACAAAACAGGAAGAGGTTCTGTTCCTCCAGAGCAAACGGAGCTGAAGCTGAAAGAGTTTCTGGCAGCAGATGGTGGAAGGAGGGAAAGGAAGATGGAGAAATCACTTCCAAGGGGCTGATGGGAAATGTAGTCTTAATGTTGAGAAACACTAGAACTAACAATACTACTGGAGTGAGACAGAGGAGAACAATCAGCTCCAACGTGATCTCATTGGTTTACAGTCAGTAGACCGAGGGAGGAAGATTCATCTGAACTGAACTTTAACCTTTACTGATACATGTTTTTCAGAAATCACAGACCTCAGAATTTCTTCATCGGCCAATCAGAATTGAGAATTCAACAAATGCAACAAAGTAATTATGTGTTTTATCTGCTACAGTGTAGCATGGACGCTAGCTACAGATGTTTCTCTGGTTGCAGTTCTGCTGGTCTAGCTTTTTTTGGGGGAAAATTTATAAATCACTTGATGTCGAGGCAGTCTATAGCCACTGTAAAACGGGAAGTTGTATGTTTCTGACTCGTCTTGCTTTCAAAAACTTTGCCAATGCAGTTCCACACTTGTTGCAAGAGACAGATTTATTTTCCGGCTCCATATACGTGTTCAAAACATCCATAAATAAAACAAACATGACCAGACAAAAAGCAAGTGGAAAACAGGTCAAAAGACTTTACCGCGTTCCCGTCTGAATTAAACCCCCCTGATCCCACTTTGCCTAAATAGATACACACGTCCCATCCGGTCTATACTGCAGTCGCAATACATAAAAATGAGCAGCAGGGGGCAGACTTCTATCTACAAATAATATAACAGTAAGCATTAAGTTGTCAACATATTCATTCATTTCGTCAACATCAATTTTCAAATAATAATGCAACAAAAATAATAATAATTCTGTAGGCAACCAAAATGGAACACTTGAAATAAAATACTTTTGAACCAATATTTCATGTCAGACGATGTGTAATAAGCGGTATGATGTACAGCTCTTCACTCGGCATGCTGGGAGATATTTTGCGATAGTGAGCGTCTCGCTGTACGTTAGCCCTCGCTTATCCATTGGCGATAGAGAGAAGAAAAAAAAAACCTCCAGACATTTACTTCATAATGTCGTCAATTATGACTTGAAGACGACTTTTCGTGGCCGCCGTGTTTCAGCCTCGGACGCTGATGAAATTATCCGCCGCCGATGTGACGTTTAGGGACAGAGGGAGCAGTCGGACCAATTTGCCGGGTGATTACAGGGGCGGGGGCGAGGGGGGGGGGGGAGGGGGGGGATGCGATGAGATGAGGCTTTCAGTGTGTTTCTGTCTTTCAGGACGTTTCGGACAATGAGCTCATTAGACGGAGAGAGAATCACATTTAAATGGCTGATTGGATCCACATGGACGAGTCTGGAGCCACAATTTGTTTTGTCACACTGTGGGTTTGGGCTGAATACAGAGTGTGTGTGTGTGTGTGTGTGTGTGTGTGTGTGTGTGTGTGTGTGATGCTCAGTTTGTC
>NW_027279926.1:0-233470 GCF_046629955.1 Centroberyx affinis
ATTTCAGTTAACGAAAATGGTTTTTCACACCTAGTTTTCGTTATTTCGTTAGTTTTCGTTAACGATAATAACCTTGCCCCTAATGTAGTCCACATTAGAGCCACAGACCCCCATTTGATGAGATTTTGTCTCTCGGACCCAAATCTGAGAATATTTTTATTGTCAGATATGATTTTGTCCAGAATCCCATGACTGTCTGTATTGTAGGTAGAGAGATAACAAATCAAAACAGTCATTCTCTAATTGTGATAACTTCTTGTAAATTAAATAATGCTGAAGTTTAATAGCTGGGGACCCCCTGGAACCCCCTCAAGGACCCCTGGTGGTCCTCGGACCCCACGTTGAGAACCGTTGCTCTAATCATCTGAATATCTTTCAGCTGTTGAACTGCCTACAGAACGGAACACATGTCATTTGGAGGACACCTTTATCCGAAAGGCCTAGGAGTGCTTATATTTGGGGGGGGGAATCAAGCCCCTAATTCCACAATCCAGTCACTCACTAAATCAGGAATCCGGCGCGGATGTTTACCAGTAAATGTCGTGCTGCTGAGCGTTGTTGAGCTGTCCCACTTAAAAGGTGAACAGCTTTTGAGGGTTTTAAATGAGGTTCCAATGAGGACACAGAATGGGGGATAAAGGGGAGACAGGAAAGGAGATTTAGCTCCGAGTTAAAAGCTGTTTCCTCAAAAGAAAACCCTTTGTCCTTTACGAAAGGGAAATTTCAACTTCCTGGGCTGAAGTGAAGTCATTATTTGATAGTGCCGCACACTCTCATGTGTGTGTGTGTGTAACGTGGATTACCCTAGCTTTATCTATCTGGTATTTTCAATATTTTACAGGGTGTGTTGTAAATATTATGTACCTCGTACGAAAAAGGTACATCATTTTTTTTTATAAAACGGAGTAGGCAGGCCACCCTTGACAAGCACCTTGACAAGAAAGTGGGCACAGAGTGACTCACATTCACATTCAGATTCACATTACTACTCGGAGCCTCTGGGACAAAAGCCTGAATCATATGAATCTTTACCCTGGAAAATATCACACAGCTTCCTGGCCCCTTTTGCTGTTATCTGGTCATAGTCGGAGCGCTCACTCTCTTGACTCTCCATTCATGCCGTATTCCCTTCACCGCCGCTGGTTATATTTAATTGAAAGGTAGATTAAAGTTTAAAATCTACATTTGGTACAATGTTATATTAGCGTCTTTCTTTTGCGGGCCGCCGTGCCAGAGAGGTTTGAAGAAGACAAAGCAGAGCGCGCAGACCTCCAGAGGACGAGGGGTGAGTCTGCGGCTTTGTCTGTGGATATCTGCCAAACGCCGTGGAAAAAAAGGCAGACTATAACGCCGACGGGGCTCACACAGAGTCCCACTTTAGTCTGCTATGCAGCTTTTGGACATCCCTGCCTTTTATAGTACCATCTGGTATGGATCAGAAAGTTTTGTTCTTCCACGGCTGGCAAAAACTTCCTCTTATGAGCAGAAAATCCTGACTCAGGCACTGCAGCAACACAGTTACTGTAATGTAATCTCTAAATGTGACAGTTTTAAAGAAGGAAGTTGAACACGAGGCAACAGTAACTGTCATCCCCTACATATGATGAATTCACCCTGTGGGCCAATCAGTAACAAATATATCACCTTGTTTTGACTAACCCTAACTATGGAGCCCCTCTGGGGTCACATGGTAGAAAAAAAAAACTTCCGTGTACGGATTTGTAAACCGTGCCCTCGGAGTCACAATCCGTGCGAATGGATTTGTAAACCATTTCCGTTCGCACAGTTTACAAATCCGTTCGCACGGATTTACACATCGAGTTTTTTTTTCTACCCTGTGACCCCAGAGGGGCTCCGTACCTAACCCGCTGACTCAGTTGAGAGACAAAAAAAGCCTTAGAAGTAGCTAGCTAGTTAGCCACTTTTCTTTGAAATCCTGGATTAGCTAGCTACATTTGCATTCCTAAAATTTTATATACACAAATCAAAGTATATGAAAGTGAAACCTAAGTTTAGTGTATTTCATAAAAATGCAATGAAACTTTTTAGTATAATAGAAGAATATGATTTACAAAAAAAGCCCTGCCCTTTAAGTTAGTATTTTTTCTTTTTCTTATATTTAATATCATTTCAATCTCCTGTCTGTTTTGAATTGTCTTTTTTCTGTCTTTTTGGTATGCACCTGATCCTATTGGTATATTGTGAAGATTTGTAAGCCATGATGTTTGCACATGGAAATTGTAAAAAAAAACAACCCAAAAAACATCGGCATTCCTTGATTAGCTAATGATAGCAAGCTAGATATCGTTTCGCTAACTGCACACACAGCAAAGCTAAAGTATCCTTTGCTGCCTTGGTGTTTGTTAGCTTTATGAAGTGTCCTCCATGAATTATCCAGCTAACATTAACCCAGTTTGCTGTAATATGCAATATTAAAACATCCCAAACCAGATAATTTTGGTATCTTCACTGTATAACTCATATTTCTTATGCTATGCTGCATGTGAGCTGCACTTAGGCTGAGATGTTAGTTGCTGTTTGGCGGAGAATATCAAGTGTGTTGTTTTCTTGAAATTATCGTGTCGTTCCTAATGTAGCTACTGTAGCTTAATATAGATGTTTAGCTCAGAACATTAGTGTTGTTTCTTTGGAATCAACATGTTTTTTTTGGGTTTTTTTCCTGCACTGTAGGTCATAGTGTTCTGCTTTTCACTTTATTATGTTGGTATTAAAGTGCTGTAACTATTCATGAAAAGCACACACATGGGCATTTCTCTCTTCTCTAGGTTTTGGTGCTGAGAAGGGAGGTTGACAATGATTTCACTATAGTGTTGGGTGGTTTGTAGAAAATTTCTGTATTCAGTTAACACCTGGTTTAAGGTCAAAGTGCCCACCAGGAGATTTTTGAAAAATACACAGATGTACAGTAGGCTACTGTGCAAAAGTCTTAGGCATATGTCAAAGATATCCATAAAGCAAAGATGCTTTCAAAACTAATGAAATGAAAAGTTTCTGAATATCAAAAATTTACAATAAACAGCAGTCTACTGGCACACTAATGCAGAAAACAAATAAACATCTAAGACTTCTAAGAAATTTATATAAGAAATCTAGGGTGCCTATGACTTTTGCACAGTATTGTATGTTTGTTTGTTTGTTTGTTTGTTTATTTAGATCCCCATTAGCTACTGTATTGTAACAGTAGCTACTCTTCCTGGGGTCTCCATTAGCATTTTTAATAATACTTCAATAACAGAAAATACATCAATACACATCCGTAACATTCATACTCACAATAAGACTCAATACATAACACAACCACTAAGACACACAACAACAAACACCAACTCAAAGCCTGTCTAATACAATAGCTCTATATAATAATTTCATCTCTTGAGTAATTGAGAAAAATAAATCACTTAGCAACTCATCCGCTAAATCACAAATAAATGTGGGATGGATAGCTCAAAAACAAAAAAATCACTTAGCAACTCAGCCACTAAATCACAAATAAATGTGGGATGGATAGCTCAAAAACAACAAGTCATATAATATTCCACACCATTCCTTGTGTAAACAAATCCAATCTTAACTTTTTGTTAAAACATGTATTACTTTCTGAAATCAAAAAACTTGGTTATGAATTCCATGCCACCATTGCTCAATAATGAACTGTTCTCTGTATTAAACTAGCTCTACACTGTATGTGTCAATTGCAACCAAGTATGCACAATCTTACTCTTCTGTCCAGAAAAAACTGCCTGCACAAAATATTGATAATTGAATTCTGATTTGAATTCAATTTTCCTTATGTTTCAATGCATAAACAGAAAGTTGATATCGCAGTGATAACATCAATATTATAATAACTGTATGCTTTATCAACATGGTTTTTCAGGCCTTGGCTCTTCAGTCACAGTTCCGGTCCACCTCAGATTGCCACCCACAATATTTGAAGCAGGGCATAAATGCCCCAATTAAACACAGATCGCAGCACAACACCATTTAAGATAATTTCTGAATTATTTATAAAGGCTCTTTCTGCCCAACCTCCTTGGCTGGAGATGGCACTGACAAAGAGCCAGGTGGTAACATGATGGGGCCATTAGAGAGGGCTCCTTTCACAGCATCAATTAACCCTACATGGTTTCAGCATTAGCTGCCCGGGACGCAAACTCTACCTCCTGACGAAAAGAATAATAAAACGGAAAAAAACCTACAGTACGCGTTTCTAATCACTCCAGTGAACAAACCAGGAGAAACGAAGTCTTTCTTGTCGTGGATCTCGCTCTTCTTCTTTGCTGCAGGAGAGTGTTACTGCGCGGACCCCAGCTCCTGAAACTCTTCTGCATCCGAACCCCTGAAGAATGGAGATTATTATGAAATGCCAATTGATACGGTACAAATTATAAAAGATGAATATGCTCATACAAGTCAGTGACAAGACTCTTGTTGCGTGCATCACTGAGGAAATTGCACCAATTTTCTACAACAATCATTAAACATAACACAAATTCTAACGTTCTGAAATTCATTTTTGGCATAAATTAATGCCCGTCCTGTCAACATTTATGTTCCAATGCCGCATATTTTGCTGAATTTGACCGCCCCAGGTCTTGTTTTGGGTAGATAAAACCTTCACATGGGAAATTTGGGTAATGCTTCATTTTCCAGGTCCACAATTTCCTAATAATTTCCTAGAAAGGAACTGTTCATTTCTTATGAAGTTAACTGGAAAGAACCATGGCATGTACAAATTATAGGGGAAATAGAGGAAGAGTTCAATGGAGTTGGTACTAAAAATAACTTCTTCCTCCAATTTCATTCATAATTATATGAATGACCTGGGTTACCAAATCGACCTCTGCCTCTTATTTTTCCAATACATATTTCATAGCTTTGCAGTTCTTTACTGGAAACTTCTTTACTGGAAAATTTACAGTTCACTATCAACTGACCACTTCCATTTTTTTTAATATAAATTCTACATCAGTGATTTTATATCAAGGCCCCCTAATTTAGTCCACATTAGAGCCACGGACCCCCAATTGATGAGATAGTTTTCTCTCTGACCCAAATCTGAGAATATTTTTATTGTTAGATATGATTTTGTTCAGAGTTCCATGACTATCTGTATTGTAGGTAGAGAGATAACAGAAACTATGATCAAAACAGTCATTCTTCTACATTCTGTGATTGTGTTCACTTCTTGTAAATGAAATAATGCTGAAGTTTAACAATTCATCAATTTGCTGGGGACCCCCTGGAACCCCCTCAAGGACCCCCTGGTGGTCCCCCGGACCCCACATTGAGAACCACTGGTATACATCATTTCATAGTTCATTCTTGGATACTTCAAAAGAAGTGACCGACCGCTGAACTCTTTGTCTGTTTTCTCCATAATGTCCCATTCTTTCCCGGAAACTTCCTAAGAAATTAAGAGTTCCTTTCGAGGACATTTTTGGGAAATTGCGGACCTGGAAAATAAAGCGTCATTTGGGTCTTTACTCATTTAAAGCTGACTAACCCTATCTACCAAAAGCCAAGCTTAATATGAAACACTTGATTGGGGATTGGGGGATGGGTGATGGGGGATGGGTGATGGGTGATTGGGGATTGGGTGGGTGGGTGGGTGGGTCTGGGTTTTCTTAACTGACTGAGCCTGACTACTTAGTAAATGGCCTCAGCTGTTTTACAACAATTGCACTAAAACCTAAACCCTTTTCATCTCTCCCTTCATTGTGTACTATCATCTACCTGCTTCATTTGATGGGTGGTGGACCTTGAGTAGTTTATATGGGAATGAAAGACCTTTCCTTCATCGCAACCAAACCGAACCAAGCGATGTCTCTTTTGAACCGCTTCCCTTTAGAAATGTACCGAGTAAGTGCTCTTCAATTCAAGGATCGTATGTGCCCACATACACGTACTGTACATGCTTTCGTGTGTACTTTAAAGCACACGCAGTCCCCCCCCCCCCCCCCCCTCTCTCTCTCTCTCTCTCTCTCTTTCACACTCACACCCACACACCTTCCTTTCCCCCCCCCCCGACTCGGGTGTTTAATGAGCGAAACCATTTATCCGCTCCGTAGATAGTTTATCACCTGTCACACGGACACTTTTTTTAACCTCACGAAAACGTCACGGCACATTCTCCGTCTCGCGTTGTAGGTAAAAAAAAAACAAAAAAAAAACGAGCGTGTACGCGGAAGATAGTATTTATATATACCGGCTGCAGTGTGGAGAGTTGCCGTATGAAGTGGGATTGAATTAGACGGGCTTAGCCGAGGAGAGGGCTGCGTTTGAAGAGGCTTTTCACGTGTAGAACAATGCTGCGCGAGACTCAAACGGGGTGCAAAGGGGGCTTGAAAGACGTATTCAAATGAGAAGAATATAGGCCGGCCCTAATGAATCATAATTAAAAAAAAAAGTTCACTCGAGCAATACTGTAATTGGATAGCTCACGCGAAGGCGCAGCATCATCAAGGCTGTCTTCCAGGCGAAAAGCTAGCCGCTGGCTTGTGTGTAAATCGTTGGGTTGAAAGGATTTTTCCAGACCGCAGCTGGTAGAGCACGGCATACTGGCCAAATGAATTTACTCGGAGAATGCAGACAGGCATGAGATCAATAGTAATTAGATTCCTAATGTGTTTCACTTTGCACAAGTTTGTTTACATGGCACGAGTTTGGTGGTAAACTTCCCAAGGTGGAACTTGTACAGTGCAGAGGAGACTCTGAAGGACCCGGGTTCCCCCCCCCCAAAAAAACCTCCGGCAGTGCCAGGAACGGATTCGAGTTCAATACGTTTGATGAAGTCCGGTCATGCACTGCAAAAAAATCTCCATCTTAACAAGTCATTTGGTCTGTTATTGAGTCCTAAAATTGTCATTTTCTTGAAGTAAGTGAAAAAAATATGCCTGTGGAGTTAGATCATTTCACTTGTTTCCAATGCAAATCAACTTGTTTCAAGAATTTTATAGAATCAAGTGTCATTTTCTTCATAGTAGTGCAGTGATTTTGCCTTATTCTGACAATTCTTTCAAGATACTAACACTAATTTCTACAAAATTCCCAAAACAAATGAAACTGCATTGGAAACAAGTGGAGTTATCTCACCCCATTGGCAGAACTGTTCTCCTGGTTTGAGAAAAATAAGATTTGGAGGCTGAATATGAGACTAAGTGGCTGTTTTTTTTTGCAGTGTGTCTCTCATCATCCGTTCAAAAGGCAGCGACTTCAACCCGGCGCTAAAGTTTGTCTCCATTTGCATTCCAGATTGCCCCCGGAATTGTTTGGACTCGTCATCTCGTTTGCTTTTTATTCATTTTCATTACAGTCGTGAGCTAATGGGAGATTCGCGAACGCGCCGCGACACAGCACGCATGATTACCGCTCAGCCGAGAGTCGCTTGACAAGTGTGTCGGGCCCCTCGTCGCCGCATTGTGCGCACAAGATAAATAAAATGAGACCTGTCACTAGGCCCCGCACAGGCTCGAGTGGTTCCAGGTGGAGAGCTCTTTCGCCCCGGTATTGGCTGGCAACAGGAGCGGTGCCAGTTCCAATAAAGCAGTAGACCGAAGGCATTCAGATTAAAAGAGATCTTTGTTTTCTACTGCGGTTTATCGTTTTATTGGTTTTGTGTTGGAGGTTTTGTATTGTCTTTTTCGGTCTAATCTAGACCAGTGGTTCTTTATGGAATAGGAAAAAAACATAGTTCCACTATACAAATGTTTTATCATGTCTATTTTTTCTGATTTTTCCTTAATTTTTGCTTTTTTTTCTTGTAAAATACCTAATTGTTTTTAGTCTTTGTGCCTCTGATAACGAAGCAAATGAAACAACCTGAAAAGGGAAAATCATTCATTGTTAAACCCTATATGCTTGTGACTGGTATTGCGAGTAGACATCGCTTCGTTTTAAGGGGTCATGAGCCAAAAAGGTTGAGAACCACTGATCTAGACCAGTGGTTCTCAACCTGGGGTCGGGACCCCCCAATGGGTTGCAAGATAATTTTGGGGGGGGTCGCAGGGTGATTTATGGAATAGGAAAAAAACATATTTCCACTATACAAATGTTTTATCATGTCTATTTTTTCTGATTTTTCCTTAATTTTTGCTATTTTTTATTGTAAATACCTAATTGTTTTTAGTCTTTGTGCCTCTGATAATGAAGCAAATGAAACACCCTGAAAATTATTTGTTGGTTTAAACCCTATATGCTTGTGACCGGGATTGTGAGTAGACATTGCTTCGTTTTAAGGGGTCATGAGCCAAAAAGGTTGAGAACCACTGATCTAGACTGTAGATTTGGAATTCTTCATTTTTTTTCCTTTTGCCAAACTGCTGCTTTTGCTGTTCCGCATGTGCACTTGAACACAAGAACAGGACAGATTTACTGTGCATGGTGCAATGAGATCCCCATGTGATTGTACCTAACTAGGAAGCAGGCTACACAGGCACAGACTGCCCCCCCTTTTGACGCAAGAATCCATTTGCTCTTGGCGTGACTCAACACCCGAAATCAACAACCGCCACGCGACTCCAACACGGACCACCTGCATCCCCAGATCTTCTGGGCTCCCGACGGGGATCGTGTCAACAAAGTGCCATGATTGAGGTCAATCACACCCCCCCACCCCCACCCCTTGCCCCGACGTCATCTTTTTTTACAACTGGCAAAAATGTTAAATCAATTTTAGGGTCACATTTATCCCGCGGTAATGGCGCGCCTCTAATTGGCCTCGCAGCTGAATCCCGTCAGTCACCGAGGAGGAGGAGGAGGAGGAGGAGGAGGAGGAGGAGGAGGGGGGGGGCTCGGGCCGAGACCAGCTGCACCGCCACCACCACCACCGGCAGCCGGTGGCGGGAGATGTCAGCCTCCGCCTCGCGATGACTTCATCTCAGTCGTAAGACAGAGAGAGAGAGAGGGAGAGAGAGAGAGAGAGAGGCACGGCAGCCCGCTTTGAAGCCCGCTTTGAGAAATCCGTGTTGATCGTGACCCCCAGCGGGACGGGATGGTCTCTTGAACCGCGGCGGCGGCTGTTGATGAGTTCGCGACAGGAGCTGGATGCTGCCTGGAGGGAGCCGTGTCTCTCTGATGTGCCGAGGCCCGCGGTCGATGAGCGCGCCGGACACCGAACTGTCAAGCATGAGGCTCTGCACTCCACATGGAAGGTGGATCTATTCCATCATACAGACATGAGCAGTGGTGGAAGAAGTACTCAGATCTTCTAAGTAAAAGTAGAAAGACCACAGTATAAAAATACTCTGTTACAAGTAAAAGTCCTGCATTCAAAATGTTACTTAAGTAAAAGTACAAAAGTATTAGCATCAAACTGTACTTAAAGCAACATAAGTAAAAGTACCCATTATGCAGAATGGCCCATTTCAGAATAATACAGTATATAGTATATTATTGAATTATAATTATTCATGCATTCATGTGTAAGCATCACTTTAATGTTGCAGCTGGAAAAGGTGGGGCTGATTTCCACTACTTTATATACTGCTGGGTAGCTTACAGTAATCTATAATAATACATCACAATTTATTAGTTGAATATATTTTGTATCTGCAAAGTAACTAGTAACTTAAGTTATCAAATAAAGGTAGTGGAGTAAAAAGTACAATATTTCCCTCTGAAATGTAGTGGAGTAGAAGTATAAAGTAGCATAAAATTGTAATAGTAAAGTACAAGTACCTCAAAATTGTACTTAAGTACAGTATTCGAGTAAATGTACTTAGTTACTTTCCACCTCTGGACATGAGTCCTGAGCAGGGTTACACCCATATATTGCCGACATATGGGGCTGATATCAGCCTTTTATTAAAGGGATAGTTCACCCAAAAATTAAGATTTGTTCTGCAGGCTCACTGCCAAATTTACATTTCTGGGTGAATTATCCCTTTAAGAATTGAATATCAGCCAGTCAGATATGATGGAGGTTCCACCCTGGCAACAGCTACATAAAAACAGTCTAGAAAACCTGATGATTTTATTTTGTTTACCCATTTTATTTATTCATTCATAATTGTTCAATAATATTTTTTGAATATTCATTAAGGCAGTAATGTATCCCAGAGTTTCCCTTACTATTTAATAGGTAGGGTGGGTCACCTTGCCATAAGGAGTAAACGCACCTACAATAATTTAATTTGCCCAGTTTTCAATGGAGAGTTTTAGGGTGTTTTCACGCAGTTCTTTTTAAAGGAGCTGAACTCAGTCCTTTTTAAGTGAACCAGCTGCATATGAACTCAGTCCTCCTTGTGTTCACAGTGTAAGTGAACTCACAAGAGGACTCAGCTCTCTTTTTATTTGGAATCAATTGGACCACAAAACGGACCACAAACGAACGTTCAGTTCGTTTTAGAGGGTCTGAGTTCATTTGGTGTGTTCACATATGCACAAAAAATTACTGAGTCATGGGACTGAGTCCACTTGAGAGGCTGAAACGGATCAAGTGTCCCATGATGGTCTAAATGCTGTTTCAGAGGCTTTTCCACCCTGACAAGAACACAATTCTGGAGAAAAGACCACATTTTTTGGTCAAAAATGGTCAAATTTAAAGATATTGCAGCTTCAACTCAAAAATATTGATATCCAAAATTTGTGTTGAGTAATGCTCCGTGAAACATCTGAGAACATGAGACTACTAAGGGAGAAGAAAGGCGAGGGACGTCGACACATGCTGTCAAACCGCTGCATCGGACGTCACTCATTTAGACAAACACCGGTGTGCAATTCGTATTCGCTCTTTTCTACGAATCTGAATAATCAACATTTGTGTGTCAGGAGCACAAATGGATCAAGGGGCTCTGTTTTTTTCTGGCGGAGTTCCCACATCGCACGAATATAAGCGTGTTCGCATGAGCCGTGGGGGCCGGGGATATGCCTGAATTGACTCCATTTAGGTTCCTGGACTCCCGGACCCCCCTGTAAGCCCCTCCATCTGCATTGATTCCATTAGTTAAGTCCATTGTGTATTGATTCTTTATTTGACCACTGTGAATAAAAGTGCTTTTCCGCTCGTGGGGCGCTTAGCTGTGCTTCACCCGCCCACGCCATTCCTGTTCAGCGTGCACTGCAGACGGTTTATAACAAGCGTGGCTTACTGTAACATGTGTCCACTGCAGCATAGGAGTGTTGAGTCATATATGAAAACATCTCTATACAGTAGCCTATAAAGAGGCAACATACAAGAAAAAAATTGTTTTTATTGAATAAAACAATGGATTATACTGACATCAAGTATTTTACTGCCCAAATTTAACTTCTGTTTGTTTGAGCGAAAGTAACTAAGTGCATTTACTCAAATACTGTACTTAAGTACAATTTTGAGGTACTTGTACTTTACTTGAGTATTACCATTTTATGCTACTTTGTACTTCTACTCCACTACATTTCAGAGGGAAATATTGTACTTTTTACTCCACTACCTTTATTTGATAAGTTAGTTGTTACTTTGCAGATTCAGATTATTAATACAAAATATAATCAACTACTAAATTGTGATGTATTATTATAGATTACTGTAAGCTACCCAGCAGTATATAAAGTAGTGGAAATCAGCCCCACCTTTTCCAGCTGCAACATTAAAGTGATGCTTACACATTAATGCATCAATAATTAAAATTCAATAATATAATATATATACTGTATTATTCTGAAATGGGCCATTCTGCATAATGAGTACTTTTACATTTTGATGCTAATACTTTTGTACTTGTACTTAAGTAACATTTTGAATGCAGGACTTTTACTTGTAACAGAGTATTTTTATACTGTGGTCTTTCTACTTTGACTTAAGTAAAAGATCTGAGTACTTCTTCCACCTCTGCTCACCTGTGATACAAGACCAGATTCTGTGGCAGCTGAGTGGTCCGACAGTCCCCGAAGGATTTGCCTCCGTATTGTTGCTGCAATAAAACGACTCCTCTTTGTCTCCTGTTGCTGGCAAGATCACACGTTGCCCAGAAGATTGCCAAATGTACCCGGAGCAGCGTCAGACACCGACACAAGTGCCAAGCGGCAGCGACTGTTAAACAAAGTTGTTCTTTTTTTTTTCTCGCTGAATTCAAGCCACATCTCGTATGCACAATCCTATCAGTGGCACGGCGAGAAACGCAATTTTGTTTCCGCGGCAGTTAAACCAAATGAGCTTATTACAAAAAAGAAATATTTTGGACCGGATTTTAAACACGACTCCAGTTGACTGTCAGCCAAAAAAACAGAAGCTGTGTGCATAACCGTAATGAAGAAAAGATGGGAAGTAATCCCGGGATTTCCCTGTTGGTTCACCCCTTCCTCCCTGGTGCATGTAAGAGTGCGTGTCATCTAAATAATCACAGCTGAATAATCCTTAACAAAGTTTAATGAAGCGGGAAACCTTAACTCATTACGCTAACTTAAGGGACTCTCTGCCTAGCCTTTCGTTCAGTCAGAAAATAGCCTTACATCTGTTTTACATTAACGCGATCTTGTAGTATTTTGAACATAACTATGCAGTTATTATGCCTCGCGGCCCGGCTCCTTTTAGATACAGTTTGGTGGAGCTGTACTGTATGAGGCGGGCGCTGCTGTGGAGGGATCAGGTCCAGACAGATGATATAGTCATTTATATAATCAGCTGTCAGGCTTCACAGACCCGGCTAAACGATGGATGATATTACCCTGAGGCTGGTTCAATACCTAATTTAACCTCCTACTCTCCTGTCTTTAATAATATTTCAATCAAACATGGCAATCGACTTGATTTACATCTCATACAGTCACATGTACACACAGTTATACACAGAAAAAACCCTATATACTGATATACTGTATAACCTATCTACCATTATATGACCTATACACGTATACTTTATAGTGCACATGAAGGTAAGACTGATATATCGATGTGATATTGGATGTCCGCCATGTCAGTGTTGCCTAATGTCAATGTGATGGAGGTGAGGATGGGATTTTCCTCAGCAGCTTAATGAGTGTCTAACACACCTAAGAATTTCATTAGCATGGGTTTTTAATGGAGAGTTTTCGTGCTGCATGGTCTAAAATAAAAGAATAAAATTCTGCGAGGAACACTGAAATCTTGTAATTTTTGCATTTTTTTTTTGCCAAAAAATTTGCTTTAATTTACTTTTCAAAAAGAACATAAACTGAATCCCCAAATTTAAAATACAGCACAAAATATTGTCTATCTGCTACATCCATTTTATCATTGTTTTTATTCATATTTTACTGCTCTTATGGCTGTATTGTTTTATTTTTTTCTTATTTATTTATTTATCTTGTGTTGTGTATTTATTTCTTGTAATGGTATTTTATTACTTTCTCTTATTACTATTACTTATTACTATTTTTAATTACTTTTCTGTGACGCACATTGAGCTGCTTGTGGATGAAATGTGCTATATAAATAAAGTTTGACTTGACCTATAGCAGTGATTCTCAACCTTTTTCATATCACAGACCCTTAATTTAGTCCACATTAGTGCCACGGACCCCCATTTGATGAGATTTTTTTCTCTCTGAGAACATTTTTATCATCAGATATGATTTTGTCCAGAATTCCATCACTCTCTGTATTGTAGGTAGAGAGATAACAGTGAAACTATGATCAAAACAGTAATTCTTCTACATTCTCTAATTGTGTTAACTTCTTGGTAAATTAAATAATGGTGAAGTTCAACAGTTTATCAATTTGCTGGGGACCCCCTTGAGCCCTCTCAAGGATCCCTGGTGGTCCTCGGGCCCCACGTTGAGAACCGCCGACCTATAGTACAGTCTATATAAACAAATCTGACATATATAGTGTCGGATTGCTACAATATATCCATATACTGTTACATGAGCGGACATTGAAATAAGTATTTTCTTGCAGTGTAACATTACAGCGTGTAATAAAGACTGACCCGCCGTGGTAAAATAAAAATGGCGGTGTGAGGCAGAACAATGCCTCGCAGCTGATTTCCAGCCACATCGTTAACTGAAATCAAAAGGGTATTGCGAGGCTGTTTTTCCCCTCAATGCCTTCCCCAGACGACGGCCTCCAGTCGTTCAGATTTAATAATATTGTTCCTTTCCTAATGTAAAGGTCACCTCTGCATAAAAGTTGATCCTGGCCGTGATTGATTCGCCTGTGGCTTACCTCAGCCTCTCCTGCCATGTACCTGTAGTCGATGGACAAACCTCAGCTTGGGGTTTTGTAGTCCGGCCTGACAGGATGGTGAACCTCAACCACAGAGATGGGCAGTATCTAAATTAAATGTAGTAGAAATACACCACCAGTCACCTGATTCAGTGTACTATGTTTCTCATTCTCTTAAAGCCATTTTGATCTAAAAGGCTTCTGCTTAAATGCTTGAAATGTGTTTCTTAGACAAATAGTGAAAATTGATCCTATAGACATAAATAGTGAAGTCGATCCTATGTATGAATTTCTTTCCAAAGCCTTTGCCTTTCCATCAAGGCAAATAATCTAAAATATAAAATAGTTTTGATTTGTTTAACACTTTTTTGGTCACTGCATAATTCCATTTGTGTTATTTAATAGTTTTGATGTCTTTACTATTATTCTAAAATGTGAAAAATAGTAAAAACAAAGAAAAATGTGGTTCAAACTTTTGACTGGTAGTGTATATGGCTGGGTGATATGGTTGAAATCAATATCACGATAATCATAAGAATTTTTCTTGATATCAATATATATCACGATATGGTTCATGTATGCAAAATCACGTCAAATAATCAAATTAATGTTCATGTCATTGAACCGAATGGTAATGTTAGGTGTGATGTCAAACAAAACAGAAATATTCAAATAATATTCCTACCATACCTCATTTTATGAGAGTTTTTAAGTAAAATTTGCTTGTCATCATCAATTCAGACAGCAGAAATGTGTGTCACGATATCAAAATATCTTCATATCATCACGATATGATTCCACTGAAAGATGATAAACGATAATATTGCATTATCGCCCAGCCCTAGTAGTGTACGTATTTCATTTTGGAATCTTAAATTTGAAAAAATAAGATGTCATTTGTATCAAGACTCTTTTTCTCAAGGTTTCAGCACCAAACACAAGCCCTGTTTTGCAGTTTTGACACCGTTTGAAAATGAGATATATATTTGTCTCCACATTCAGAAGAGAGAGCAAGAGTAAAAATTAAACATTTAGGTATAAAAAGAAAAGAAAAGACAAGTGAAGGCTAACAGAAGTGCTACAGTTTAAGGAGACCAACCTTTTCTACAGTTATATGTGACACTGATTTGATTCTGGCACTTGCTGAAGATAGTTTTAATTATGCAAAGCACTTGTTTTTATGTAAGGCTTCATACTTGATTTTATTCTATTTTGTTTTTCTGTTGTTTTTTTTGAACAGAGCTTTAATACCGCAGAGTGAATCTGAAGATTTCCAATATCCCACCATGTATCCTGGGTTCATGTTAATGCATGAAACCAATGGGAAACAATACAATCTAGAGCCTCTTGAAGATGTTCCTCAACCGCGGTCCTCCATTGCATGATAATTGCTTATGGAATCATTTATACCGCGTATTCTCCGAGATTTTCTATTTCTCCCTGTTTACAAATCTCACTCCGTTTTCATAGTCATCGCCCCTATAATGTGAAGAACGACGCCCCGGCCCGGAGTGGGAGTGAATTCTCCCACTAATATCTGAACACAGCAACACAAATCAATCGCGGGGAGCTGATAGCTTTTTGATTAAGAGCCCCCCCCCCCCCCCTTCCCAAGAAGCCTAATGAAGAAAGCTCTCTCTCTCTATATTCCTCCTCCTCCTCCTGTTGCCTCATCGGAGGGGGAAGTTAAGATTCTATTAAAATCGAGGGCCCTCGTCTGGAGACGGCGGCGGGCGGTTAGCGGGCAACACGCGGACCTCTGGAACGTGAGGGATGAGGAGAGCGAGGCATTACAGATGGATGGCGGGCAGTGGGGGGGGGGGGGCGTATCGATCGCGGCCCAAAAACTCATCAAGCCGTTCCGAGAAAATGTCCTATGGATTCGACAGCCAGCCGGAGCCGGCCCTCGCGATTCCTCAGGACCCCCTGCTGATGGATCCGCCGCCGCATTGTCACGGGACGACGAGGCCCGGGCTGGTTTGCGAACTGGATTTTTTTTTTTTTTTTTTTTTTCACCCCCTGAGATCCTGATTGCATTCATGTGACCGCGGCGAGATTCCCGCTGAGGTTCCACACATCAAGAAAGAAGAACCCGCAGCTTGGACTCGTGACCAAGTTGCCAAGTCTCACCAACGCTAACTGTACCAGACGATCACAACAATGATCACCTTTGAGACTTGCATCTTAACAAGTCTCATATTCAGCTTCCAAATCTTATTTTTCTTAAACCAGGAGAACAATTCTGCCAATGGGGTGAGATAACTCCACTTGTTTCCAATGCAATTTCATTTGTTTTAGGAATTTTGTAGAAATTAGTATCTTCAAACAAGTCAGAATAAGGCAAAATCACTGCACTACTATCAAGAAAATGACACTTGATTCTATAAAATTCTTGAAACAAGTTGATTTGCATTGGAAACAAATGAAATTATCTAACTCCACTGGCAGATTTTTTCACTTACTTCAAGAAAATTACAATTTTAGGACTCAATAATAGACTAAATGACTTGTTAAGATGGAGATTTTTTTGCAGTGTGGAGTCTTCTTCGCTGTAAATGTGATCCAAACCATGTATGGCATGAATTATGCATCATGGAACATCTTCAATACAGAGTGTGTGATGGACCGAGCAAGCAGGCACGAGGACACAAAGTAGAGTGCAAAATTAAGGGTTTTATTTACCCCCCCAAAAAAAGGCAAAAGGGTAACAAAACCAGTTGTGAATTAAAAAAAGAGAATGAAAACATAACTCTTGTGGGCCCAAAATATAATGCAAGTAACTAAACAGAAAAATGTAACTGAACAGAAACAAGAGCCTCCTCACAAATGGCAAACTGAGAGTATATATAGACCTGGCCAGGCACATTTACACAAAAAGGGGAATAGATTAATTAATTCAAACAAAAGATGACTATATTCAAATAAATTTAACATAAATAATTAACTTACTTAATATAAAGACATTTGCGTTTACATTAATTAACAATCAGGTTTTAACTACTAAATAAATACATGTCCACATTGTAAGTGCGTCTTGACAGTTTGGATACCAGTGGACATGCAAGTAGGTGGAAGAGAGTTAAGGTTATATAAATACAAAGTAATTAACAGCAAAATAATAAAAACATGTTTAACTAAAATGCGTGCACTCAAATTAGAAACATGTAATATCGATAATGCGAATAAAGTTTGAGTATGTTTTTGAAACAAAACTTATGTTGTCGTGTCGTTATGTGGTTTGGGTATGTGTATCGTGAACGTAAACATGCCACAAACTAACCAAATATGGAATATGGAAATGGAGAGGGATGGTAGCATGACAAAGCTTGAGAATTAGGCATGGGACGATATATCGGAAGTCAATATATCGCGATACAAAAATGTGACGATACGTATCGTGAGGCAGAAAAATTAATCGCGATATTAGCTCAATTTTATTCTGCTGTAGTAATCACAAATGAGACGGCTTGACCATCACAATTTCACAAGCTCTCCATCCAAATTATATCATTTGTATTTTGTAAAGACATTTTTTAAATTGTTTATATTCTAGCAAGCCGATGCCATCGCTAGAAAGATTTGTGGCTCAGAAATAAAATAAATAATTCCGCAGAGTCAGACTTACGTAGCATATCCTATCGTGAGATAAGTGTATCGTCCCATCTGCATTGGGAATTGAAAACGAATGAATCCAATAAAATTTGATTAAATTAGAGGTATTTGATTAAAAATACAGTCTTCTTCATTTTTCACAGACCTCTAAAGTGACAATTAAGAATTCAGGTTGTCCTGAGTAAGTGTGCTTTGCAATGATATTATGGGATTTTAACATTTTACACAGCTTTAAACAGTTTACAGTAGCTCTGGGCCTGTCTGTGAGATGTGAGTAGTCCCACAGTTGTTAGCCCCCAAAAAATGTATTAACCTATACTGAAAATTCAGGTTGGCCTGAATATGGTAATGTGCTTTTTGTGTTGATATTGGGAGATTTTAACATTTTACACAGCTTTAACAATGACACAGTTCACAGTAGCTGCCAGTATAAAAAGCCTGAAAGCTTGAAAGCATGTTGTTTAGCAATTTCATTCATTTTATTTCTTTATGAATATCATTTAACACAGTTTCCTACTTCACCATCAAGTCCTTGTTTAACATTAGGGCTTTTATTTTTTGAAAAATCCATACCAGAAGTAAAACAAAACAAAACCATAGACACACATTATACCTTATTGACCTCCATATGATAAATGGGAAGATTTCCATTGTTGTTCAATTAAATTCTATAACTCTCTATATGTGTGGTGATAACAGTGGTGTGTGAAACCTATGAGTACAATGGTCATTCTTATACATTCTCTATTTGGTATATTTTCTGGTGCATTAAATTATAGTGAAATTCAACTATTCCCTCATTTTGCCGAGGACCCCCTCGGGGACTCCCCTCAAGGGTCCCCGGACCCCACGTTGAGAACCGCGTCATGCCCTCCGTGTGTCCGGCAGTGCCTCTCCTCTCCTCTCTCCTCCTCCGCTCGCCCTCCCTCGTTTCATAAGAGGCTTTCTGTGTCAGTGAATTTTCTGCACCCATGCTTTCCCCGTCCGCACACTAACCCCAGGGGCGCAGCCTTGTTTTATGCATGTCCTCTTCCCCGTCGCGAGGCCCATAAATGGTCTCACAGTGGGGAGAAGTGGGCCAGGGCTGCCGCGTGCCGCTCACTCGGGATGTGCGGGGCCTGCTGAATGCCACTGATGGTCCGCCTTGAGCCTTGCTGACTGTGGGTGAATGCCCCCCTCCCCCCCCCTCCCCCTCGCCTCCTCCTTCTTCTTCTTACATACGCGCGCTGACACACGCCGCACACTCTGACTCCGGGAAACTGACTGTAAAACTGTGATTGCATAGGTCACTCGCTCTGCTACTGCTGGATTAGAGGCGAGCAAATATATAGCAGTGAAAACAATGAAACAACACCGAGAGCGTGGACTCAGCCCCCCCCCCCCCCCCCCCCTGCAAGAGACGGGTGGGGGGGGGGAAGTACAGCAAAAGCACGCCATTTCTCTGGACACATGGCGGATGATATTTTTGCTCGGCATCCACACAGATGAGCTTAGGGGGTATCAGAGCAAATCATATGCATAGGAAAGGGTTAAGTTGTTTTTTTTTTTTTGATGTACTGATTCACACTATCCATAATATACTGTTATACTGTGGTTAGCATGTTGGCTGAGCAAGTGGAACAGGCCCCCAAGCATTTGCTTATTTCATTTAATAGTGTTACAGTTAATAATATTAACCCAGCAACCACCTAGTAACACCCTAGCAACCACTAGAAATCACCTAGCAACCGCCTAGTAACACCCTAGCAACCACTAGAAATCACCTGGCAACCACCTAGTAACACCCTAGCAACCACTAGTAATCACCTGGCAACCACCTAGTAACACCCTAGCAACCACTAGTAATCACCTGGCAACAACCGAGTAACACCCTAGCACCCACTAGTAATCACCAAGCAGCCACCTAGTAACACCCTAGCAACCACTAGAAATCACCTGGCAACAACCGAGTAACACCCTAGCAACCACTAGAAATCACCTGGCAACACCAACCACTAGTAATCACCTAGCAAGCACCTAGTAACACCCTAGCAACCACTAGAACTCACCTGGCAACCACCTAGTACCACCCTAGCAACCACTAGAAATCACCTGGCAACAACCGAGTAACACCCTAGCAACCACTAGAAATCACCTGGCAACAGCAACCACTAGTAATCACCTAGCAACCACCTAGTACCAGCCTAGCAACCGCTAATAATCACCTAATTCTGTTTTATAAATCTCAACCTTTATGAAACTGTTTGTATGTATGTGCACAAGCCTAATGCCCACTCCTTAGTCTTATGCACAGCTGTTACGTGCTGTGAGCCACAATAGCAGATAATACAAATATAATAGATTGGTAACATGTATAGTCTAATTTATCAGCCGATGTGTGTGTTATTTTTATTCCACAATACTGTATGATTTGGTGACAATATGTAAAAATATTTACTCTCGCTTGTAGAAAAAAGGATGTTAATCACACGCATACACATATAAATGTTTTCATCTTGAAACTCTTTTAAGACCGAATAGGCTTAACATGGTGTACAGAAAAGATTAAAGCTCCAAAAGAAAAATGACCCTCTTTGATTTTATCCTTGTCTTTGCCCCTTTGTTGGGACACCGTACTGGCTCATAAAAGTCTGTGTACCCATGTTGTAAAGCATGGAGGTATGCACATTCTTAAATCCCAACTGGTGTATGCATTCTTCTTGTCCTCAAGCCTGTTTGCTTTGTTTTCCCACTGTAACACTACACACTGTTTACATGAATATGACTTCACTAGTTGTGGAAATAGAGGAATTAATGTTAAGGGGAAGAAGCAACAGCACAGAGGGATGAAAGTGAACTGGCGGATGCGTGATAAAGACACCGGGGGTAGTCACCGATTGGTTGCTCTCTGGTGTTCAGAATAATGAAACAAATGAATGGTTTGCAAGTTAATGCACCGCTGCATCGGGCGGAAGTCCCTTGACGGCCCCGCGAAATAGTCTTCGACAAATTAGCTTGCAGATTGCAGAGAAAAGAAAAAAAAAAAGACAAAAAAAACAACATTGTTTCTCCACGGAAATTCCAACCCTACTGTAATGTAACTTCATTTGTATGCATTAACATCACAGGCTTACGGTACACAATGAATGTGCTCAGCCTCTTAAGGAGTGCCTTATGTTTCCAGTGATATAACTTAGCAGACTGAAACTTATTATGTATTTAAGCATATACATTATGCTGTTTGCATCCCAAACAGGACATGGCATTGTGAAGCAGCCGCGTTGTCTAGAATACTTAGAAACACGTGCACTGGTTCCTCAAATAACTTCGGAGGGGAACGCAGAGTGTGTTCAGATGCGCAAAAATACTGCGGGTACTAGCTTATATTCCAGTTGAGGTCTCATTCGAGATAAGCTGTTCATATGCATCTTCATATTCCAGTCATGAATATCCCTGAATACACCGAATGTTTCAGAGAGATGGGAATTCTACAGACTGGAAAAAAGCAAAAACAGGCTGAGTAAGGTGTTTACATGCCTCGGTATTCCAGCTAATATTGGCATATTCCAGACTCGTCACTAAGTGGACTAATGACACTCTGTACAGTGTCTCTATCTGCAGGGGAATCACTTTCCTGGTTTGGTAATGTCTAACAATAACAATGGATTGGACAATGTCTTTTGATAATAAAAGTTTTTGGATATTTTGTGCACTGTAAGCACATTTGATCGGCTATCTGATGAGGTAAGCACTTGAAAGTGGTTGCTATGTTGTTTTTGTATTGTGTCTTCAATAGATAGGAAAAATCACTGGTAATAAAAAGCAATAAAAAAGTGTCGCTAAAACATTAGAGGTGCTGTTTGTATCCATAACAGTCAGAGATAGAAGTGCTAACAGTCCCCTGTAATACAGAATCATCTAATGTAATTAAAATAAAAGTAGTATTCCTTAATGTTGAGGAAGGATAGTTACAAGTCAATTAAAGCTGCATAGGGAAGTGGTTCTCAACGTGGGGTCTGGGGACCACCAGGGGTCCTTGAGGTGGTTCCAGGGGGTCCCCAGCAAATTGATGAATTGTTAAACTTCAGCATTATTTCATTTACGTTAACACAATCAGCAAATGTGGAAGAATGACTGTTTTGATCATAGTTTCTCTGTTATCTCTCTACCTACAATACAGATTGTCATGGAATTCTGGACAAAATCATATCTAGCAATGAAAATATTCTCAGATGTGGGTCCGAGAGACAAAATCTCATCAAATGGGGGTCCGTGGCCCTAATTGGTACTAAATTAAGGGTTCTTAATAAAAAAAGGTTGAGAATCACTGGCATAGGCAACTTTGCACATTGGCGGCCCCACATGGCAGCGAGAGGTAACTGTCTGAATTTGGAGGACTTCATTACCCAGAAATCCTGTAAGGTGACATTAGTAAACTAAATCCAGCTCTCCAGCTTACTGTTGTATTCTGCAACATGCTCTGTGTGTGAGTGTGTGTGTGTGTGTGTGTGTGTGTTTGTGAACGCTAAAGTGATAGGAGGAGGAATATAGAACGATAGGGACAAACAGCAGGTAAACACTCTCTGCTCTTGCTGTTGTCTCTGCTCAGTGTGCTCTATATAGGCTGTACTGTATGTGTGTCACAGACAGTGTATTTCTGTCTGTGATCTCTCCACAGTGGTAGGTCAGTGGTGTAGATCTATAAATTCAAGCATCCTCCTCCTCCTCCAAAAGACCCCATGCTGGTTTACAAAAAGGAAAAAAAAAAACTGAGAAGCTCTCCAAACATATAGATGGGGGTGGAAAACACTATTTGCACGGAGAGGCAGCGAAAATGAATTCGAGGCCAGCTGTAAAATCGGGAGGTTTTTCCATCGCTCATGCAAAGCAGGAGGCAAAACGGAGAGAAATCGGAGAGCGCAAGCCTCAAACAATTCTCCAACTTGCTTGTTACACCCCAAACACATCGTTCCTGCCACTTAAATTTGATGTTAAATTGAGTTATTGACCCTGCAAACATCCCCTTAGAATTTGGAATCGTGTCTTTATTCTATTCATCTCTATTCATCAATCTCTATTCATTTGTGGCTAAAAAACAATAATCGTCTAATCCCAGATCTGGATCGCATCCAAAATGGAATCAATTGTCACTTGGTCCAAGGCCGATCTGTCCATCAAATTTCATAGAAATCTGACTGGCAGACTAACTAAAGGGTGAGAATATTACGCTTTTGTTGGAGGTAAATAAAGAATCTATAGACTTTTGTAGTATGGAAAGATGTATTTTGTATTTTCTTTCCCCTTAAAAGACCCCATTCTCATAACTTAGATCAGTTTCCTGTGATGAATACTATTAATTTAACTTATGAAGATTGATTTCAGGCTAAAAAGTTGTTGAGGACAGTTTTATTGTTTGTACTATATGATAACTACAATGAACTATGAACTAAAACCTGAATAAGCTGCGAATGAATGGCATGAAGAGAAAGATGTGGCATTTTTCCCAAAGCGGCAGAGGTTCCATCTTGATAACAACACAGGTTCAAGTCTTTGTTTTCTGGTAAAGGTGACACCCGGAAAAAACACCCAGGGGGGCTGCCTGGGGATAAAGGTACGTTTTTGTTTTTCTTTTGGTTCTGAACTGCTTTTGTGTCGAAAAAGTCAAACATTTTAGTCTACAAAATTAATTGTCCCTTGTTCATTGTCTGCGGAGCAGCTTCATATTTTGCATATTTTAATGACATCCTAGCTTCAAACCATAGTTTCCTAGTTTGTGGCTCTGAAAGAGAAAGTTGCTCATGGTCACATATATTGACTGGACTGACAATTGGAAAAATATGCATTCTCATATTCAGTTGATTCCACTTTATGTCAAAAGTATTTGTTTTGGGCCACTGCTCAAACTGCATAAACAGAAAACCCTAGCTCCGCCCACACTGTTTGATTGACAGGTGGTCTCTGGGAAGTGCAGTGCAGAAACACCACAACTACCATTTTAATTGTCCTTTGGTTCCCTTCGTTCAAAGTTGGCAACCCTTCTCATAAAAGCGCTATTATTACAAAACTTGCCAAGACACGCACATCTAACTAGGAAATACACAGGTGACTGCCAGAATAAACACTGCAATAAATGAGGAATAGCCTCCAAAGTGCATTGAGGGAAGATGGAGTGTGTTTTTCTGGCATGGTTTCTACTTAACCCCCTGGAGGGAAAGCTAGCACCATAAAACACAAAGCTATTTTTTGAGTTTTCACCTGCATCCCATAAGGCATTCCTGATGAAAACGGCCTCTTCCAGGATGTCAATGAGCCGGTCCGCATGTTAAGAAAAGCTTGATGGAGAATCTATACCGGCGCAACTATGGTGGTCCAATGCCGTTTTACACACTTTATCTCGGCGTTTCCTTCAATCCGGCAGTTCAAGTACCACCGGACAAAAAAAGGGAAAAATGGGTATCAGGCATCGGTGGAGTTGCTTTTACTCACTGAAGGATGAATAAGACCCAGGTGTTGAACAAATTTCCTCATGGGTGTAACGGCACCGCGCTGCTCATGTGATTTCCCCAGTCACAAGTTGACTTTCAGGCTTAACTGAACTAGATGCATATAAATAAGTTAATTGACAACTGAGGTAGAATGAATAAAAGCAAGTGGTGCTTTTTTTTTCCAAAGAGATGTGAGGAGATGAAAGGATTTGCTACTCATTGATTGTTGAAGAAATTATACCTTTTCCCGGTGCTACTGCCAGTCACAACCCATGGATATTTTAACCATAGCTGTTCAGTTAAAAGTCTCGCAGGATTACTTCACTGCCAAACAAATAATCCATCCTGTTTGCACAATATGGTGTCAGGCAGCTGTACAACTGTGGCCTCCCACCCTTCCACTTACTAGTCCAATACATACAGCTCCAACGCCGCTATAATGAAACATTCATAGCCAACATAGCTTCTTTCCGCACTCTACTGACTCGCGCAGCCTGGAGACATGCATGATTATACAAACTAATGCATGGTGTTTATAATTTTATGTGATTAAACAGAATTCGGAGCGCTGTGAGATCCAGTGCGCCTGCCAACGCCTAATGGCCTCCCGGTGACCAAAGCCAGTACACAGTGTGTGTGGCGTGACCCGCTTTTTCCGGGTCAAGGTGATGGATTTGTGTGGGGGTTTTTTTGGCCCCACGGCCCCACTAACATTCTGGTTTTTGTCTCAGTACTCAGTAAAGACTATGTTCAACCTGATTTGTTGGACAAATCTGATCTTAAAGGAGAAGTCCACCCGGTGATGTACCTTTCATTTCTGGGCCCATTTTTGTTGTTTGGTGGTGTATTCGCTAAACATCAGATTTTGGACGTCAGAATTATGATAGAAGAGGCAGAGATACAGATTTCTCAACTGACAGAAGCCTCAATAGACCATGCACACGCCCCATCTCTGGGGGTTGGTGAAAAGCATTCTGGGAATGCAGATTACAACACTTCATCGCAAAATAACAGAATGCACCGATCACAAATGGATGATATCTAACAGTGTAACAGTATCCAAGGGTGGATTTTCCCTTTAAGTCTGACTGTACACATTGTAATTTGCTCTATCCAACAATTCTGGGTTGGCTTCAAGCTAGCAACATGGCAGTTTTGCCATTGCTTTTTCTGTCTGTGTTTTTTTTTTTAATGACAGCATTTTCTGATGGATGAAACCTCTTCATCTGTCCAAGCACCGCTATTCTCTCCTGGCGCTTGTTTGTCTGCTCTTTTTGTTATAGTGTGTGACGTCAAACGCATGTCTCAAGGTGAGCGACTGGAAAAACACTTGAAATCCAATGAGTGGTCAGACTGAGTTGCGTTTTATGATGTGCAATTTGTTCTGCATTTCAAGCCACCTAAGAATGTGGTTTGAATGTGATCTGAAAAGACTGGATTCCATGTTTTTTTGCTGTGCAGACTTTAGAAAAAACATCCAACTCATATTAGATATGCGAAAAAATCCGATTTGAGTTGCCTGTCTGAACATAGCGTCTTTTTGTCTGTTTGTTCAGCCATGGTGGCTATTGCTGCTCATTCTAACTAGCTCCACAAGTCACTATTGTGTTGCTATTGTGTTGTGTGAGACAGTAGCAAAACAGACATTTATTTAGATAAAAATGCATGATTATTACTTTTAGTCACAAGTCCAATGCAATAAAGCCAAATGAGGGACATTTCGAGAGATGGCCAGGTCACAACATGGTACAAAAACGAAAATGACAATAAGGCATATATGATATGACAGAAAGTTAGAGGAAAATACCTGAGTAGGATCTCTATGGTTCACTATTGTGACTGGGTGATTGACTTGAACTGGATTAATCACTTGAAGCTATTCTATCAACTTGGTTTAACAAGAAACCCATTTACGTAAACATTGTTGCATTGTATCCAAATTCAGTTCTTTCTCACTGAAATACACATTATGCTATAGCTAAACTAATAACACACACTGATTAAAATCCATGCCAGACAGCAGCTGCAACACCAAAATATGCTACTCACTTTAGATTTTATGATATCCCATGCATATTGTGATCCATGACACCCCATCTGTCTGTCTGTCTGTTTGCTATGGCAGCTGCCATTTACGATTTGGATCAAAAGCCCCGTTGGTCAGCGGATCGCCTGGAAATTGTAGCGGTCTAAGGTTGGGGAGAAACTGTGGGCAATATCAATCCAAATTCATGAGACTCACGGGTGACATGGGACGTCTGCGAGCCGCACTCCTCCGTTCCTGAAGCGAGGATCACCGACAGGTCAAGGAGAGGGAAGGGTGGAAATATCAATGCAAAACAGAAAGAGTGGAAGTAGCACTGGCATTTCAGAACGAAGAAGAAGAGAAAGACGACGAAGAGGAATAAGAAGAAGGGTACCTATCTCTGGACAAAGACGGAACTTTCAAGAACATTACTCTGCCCTTGCTGAAAGTCTTCATTATCTACAGAAACATAATGGGTACTTCTAGTTATTCAAGCACTATCCTTACCATATATTTCCCAGTATCTCTCTTGTAGTCTAATTCTGTTGATAAAGTGACCCATGAAACTGATACCCATGGCTTTGCAGTATTTGCTCTTTTCTTTACATATTGTACCATTTGCATAATACTGTAACTACGGAGAAAACTGCTGAGGAATCTCTTCTTTAAAGCATCCTTCTTAATTTATCTGGGTAGAGGAGTTAATAAGGGATTATTTATTCATGCAGAGATTAATATTTAACAGTTAAATCAAAATTCAGAGAAGCCCTGTTTTTATTTCATCATACAGTATTTACAGAATCTTGCCAGCTGTAATTTCCGCTACAGTGTTCTCTGGATTGGTGTGTTAACTTTTTACCTAATGAAATTTTTAAATATTTTTGGGGAGTCCCTTTGCCAATTGACAAGCTAAAGTTGTCCATACACTGCTAGACTGTGCATAAAGTTTCACATGGCTTTGTACTAGAGTTAGACTTTTTAAGGTTCGTATCAATACCGATAGTGGATCAAAGCGGCCGATAGTGAATATTTGCCGGTATTACCATTTTTATTCCAAAATATTCAAAAAAATGTAAAAAGTATTCAGTGTTTCCCCTAGAACTGTATTCTTGTCAGGTTGGAAAAGCCTCTAAAACAGCATTTAGACCATCATGGGACACTAAAACTCTCCATTGAAAGCCAGATTGATAGAATAGTTTTAGGTGGGTTATCAGCTCCTTAAGGCAGAGTGAGGCAGGTTTCACTGCAGGTTTTTACAGTTACTGTTGAGTAAAATCCTCCCACACCACACTGGAATGATTTCTCTGGTCAAACATCTGATATACAAATGATAATAATGATGTATTTTTGCATACTTGTGTGAAATCTGGTCAAAATGGTACATCAGAATTGGGATTAGATGGATATATCAACTTGGACCAGCTGTAGTCTGGGAGGAACCTCCATTATATTGGTAATGGACAACATGACTGGCCGATATCTTTTTTTTTTTTAAGAAAAAGCCAATATCGGCCCATATATATCGGCTTAAGAGCAATTTGTACCTGTGTGACACATGTCCACAAGACAAGTCAGACAGTTAAAAGTGGTCAAAGAGAGCTTGCAACCGCAGAACGAGCCGTCCGCCTCATCTCTATTGCATCGACACGGAGAGACGGCTGTGTGTCAGAAAATCCAATAAAGTGAGACGAAAGGTCGCCGCACTTGTTGCTAAGTAGACGCTGAAGAGGCCTCGTCCTCGTCTTCATGCGTCAATACGAGCGCGCCGGCTCATACTTAAGGATCCCATCGTCATGCCTCAGCGGTCCCTTTACCGCCTTTATGTATCTGTTTGCTGCCCCGAGGCGACAGGAATCGTCTGCGCTTAAACACAGAGGAAGAGAGGAGTCCTCGCCGTCTCAGATCTACCCTTCCTCCTCCCCCCCATCCCCCCCCCCCCCCCCCCCCCCCCCCCTCTCTTTCTCTCTGCATGTGGTTACTGCCACTGTTTGTCTAAATCATCAGAGGCGAGCTTGTCGTCTGTGAAGTAGTAGTCGCCGCGCTCGTGCCCCCGGTCTCTTCGTCGTACAAAAGTAGTGCGTGGCCAGGCATCGTCCATCCATCCACTCATCCATCCATCCATCTGCCCATCCAACCTCAGTCCATTGGTCTCCGGTATACCCACTGAAATCCGATTTCTCTTTCACTCACCAAAATGCAGATTGTCAATCATGTCACTTCATCTCATAATATTTATGTCCTTTAAAGGGGCAAAGAGTGCGACTTTTGCTGCCCCACAGTATGAAATGATCCTAATATATCTGTGGAGGTTGATAGGACTGTTGATCAATACCAATGACTCAACCATTACTTGGCCAGCTTTCTGACCCATACTTTATTTTGGAAAAAAACTCCCCACACCCATTGACTTTTCAAGATACTCCCCCACCTACAGGGATTTTCAGCTGCTCGATGATGGAGGACAGTGCTACATGCGATCAAAAAAAACAAATGACAAAGCAATATTATTATTCCAGTATTTAGCATGGTGATATACTACCTCTTCACTAGACGTTTCTGTTGGATCTCTGCTCTGATTAACTAGCTTACTCGCTTATATTGCAAAAATGTGACTTTCTTGTTACAGAGCCAGTGGTTAGCACTGTTGCCTCACAGCAAGAAGGTCCTGGGTTCGAACCCTGGTACCCAGGTCCTTTCTGTGTGGTGATTGCATGTTCTCCCTGTGTTTGTGTGAGTTTCCGCCGGGTGCTCTGGTTTCCTCCCACCACCAAAGACATGTATAATACTCCTGTCAGTGCCCCCTGACCAAGGCACTGGCAAAAGAACTGGAGTTGGTCCCCGGGCGCTGTACTGCGGCTGCCCACTGTTCCTAGTGTGTGTATAGGATGGGTCAAATGCAGAGGACATTTTCCCACAGGGATAATAAAGTATACAAATACAAATACAAAAATATAAAATTACAGGCCACCATAAAGGGTTGTGGGGGTGGTGCCAGAGACTTGTGTAGGAGGAAAAGTTCTAGCAATGTTGTTGCAATTCCTACTGGTCGCCAATAGAGGTCGATAAGAGTCATAGAATTACTAAATGCCCCTTTAAAACTGACAGTAAACACCTCATCTCGCTTGTTCCCCATCTGCAAGTATCCTGACAATCCATTTTTGACAAGTATGCTACTGTCTGAGCAGCCTGACACCTGTTTGATTGCCTTTTTGGTCTGTGCGCATACATTTATTTCCGTTTATGCAGTTGGTAATGTGGATTTGAAGACATATTGGATTTGGCCAAATGTGTCTCTGACCACTTCAGGAGCTGGTTTAGGTGATCAGACCTTCAGTGCATCTTGGGTGCATTTACACCCGGATGGAAAGGAGGTTCATTCATATTCAGATTCCAAACTTCGCTGCCACAGGTCACAGATTCCAGGTGGACTTCTGAATGCCACTTTATTCGCCTTCGCCCAGGCAGCCCGGGCGAAGTTTCCTCATCAGTCTCATGAAAGTCACTCCGTCAGTCTGGGGCCTCGCCGCTGACTGAGGTTGATATAGACTTCAGAGGCATGGCGGATACCCCCGACCGCTACGGGTTATGATGTAGGCAGAAGGAATAAATGATGACGATATCAAAGGGAGTGCTGCCTGTTCCCCTTATCCTTGGGCTCTGCGGTTTGGTCCCGCTGCAGGCCTGTTTTGTACGGCACGATGTTTGAGAGACGCTCGGCTGATTTTATTTGCGGGTTTTTCTGGAGAGAACTCGACCTTGGTGGCAGGGGGACTTCCGTCAGAACTCCGCTATAGCATCCCCTTGCATCATTATCTAAATTTAACTGTAGCCTGTTGAAGGCCAACGGTATAGTCCATGGATTATGAATTACACTTGTCCTTGCTTGCTTGAGATCAAATATAAAACTGTACGTGAATCACATACATAGGTCTGCATCTACATACATCAGCCAAGAAGAGTTTTCATTACACTAGGACAGGAGAAGTCATTTAAAAGGGCACAGAAACATGAGGAAGAGTTCCAGGTTGTGCGGCAATTGTTTCATTACAGGTGTCTAACAACATATCAGAGATTTCAGCAAAATAATATCCTCCTTTATGCATTTTCATTTCCCAAAATAGTCCCAAATAGGCGCACATTAGAGCGACTGACACTCATATTCTCACATTTAGCCCCAGGGATGCACATGGGGAGATTTTAGTTGTTGATTTCGCACGACCCAGTGATCAGAAAAGTCGCTCCTATGCACATCTCTAATTGGGATAGTTTCAAGTGAATTAAATCACAGCTAAATTAAACCGCTCCTCGTTTTGCCGGGGAGCCGCCCGGAGGACCCCTGGGGGGTCCCCGGGCCCCACATTGAGAACCCCGTGCCATAGCCCCATGCCAGAGCTGCCACAACACAGGCGGCTGGTTAAGGGTGATGGAGAGAATGCGGCAATCCATTGGCTGCGGGCTTAGTAAATTTCAGTCGGTGTAGTCCAATGGCAACGGGAGCTAGAGAGAGGGAGAGAGAGTGAGTGAGTGAGAGAGAGAGAGAGAGAGAGAGGGAGAGAGAGAGAGACCTGGTTTCCCTATCACTAATCTCTTCCTCGCAATACACTCGCTCTATGAGAGCAATTAGATTCAGCACAATTTCCAGTGCCTCTGCAATGACTCATTGAAACATCTTCTTCAGTGCTGATAAAGCCGCATCTCTATTTTTTTTTTCCCCCACACATAGGACGTCTAGTTTGGCTGCCTCCATTTATCCGGACTGCGCTCGTTATTACTTTGGATTTTGCAGAACAGCAGACTGGACGTGGAGTTTATGCATCTTTTTTTCTTTTCTCTCTCTCCTATGTGGCGTCTATTTTGCCTGAAGTCGGGACTTACATAAAAATAAAAGAGTCAAACGTTTGGAAATACTGGCAAGGTAAGTGTGTTGTCGGGTAGATGCGATGCTGAGCAGCAACCCACTGCCTTTCAGCTTTTCCTCCGGGCGGGCACGCACACACACACACACACACACACAAAGAAAAACACACAAAATTATAGACAAGCCACTGAATTTCTGTCCGTTTTCTGGCGGTGATCTCTACCCCCCCCCTCTCTCCCTCCTCCTCCTCCTCCTCCTCCTCTTCCTCCGTTTAGATGGCTTGTCCGGACGCGCTGTTCGGTCCTATAAGAGACTGAAGGGAGCATAATCCACAGGGAATTCATCCAGGAAAACGCTGTAATCCGAAAAGTGCAGGTAGACCCGGTTTTCAAGTCATTCTTATATTCATAACTTGATAGGAGTAGCCGGTATAGAAGGGAAATACGGCGAAGGTTTGGGTTTTTTTTCTTATCCCCGCAGCTATAGCCGGTCATTATTGCGCACTTTCCAAACGCCTCATCCGACTCCAGTTTGCTTTGAGGTTTTAGTGTTTTTTTGCTTGATAAATGTTGATAAATGATAAATGTTGATGAACAGCAGCCATCACTGTCAACGCCGGAGATGTTGATCACTCCGGTGGCCACATCACAACGCCTTCGGGCTATTTATCACCTTGGCACGGAGCCGCGTAAATCTTTATTTTCAGCTTTTTTTTTTTATTATTCCTATTAGGAGACATAGGCGGGCCACTTCGCGCCGTGCGTAAAAACGCGAGCGAACTCGGGCGCCAAAGCAACAGCTCGGTAACTTTGATGCGACATATGAGGACAAGGGGGGGGGGGGGGGGGGGGGGGGGGGTAGGCTGCGAGGCTGCAGTTCTGATCTTTTTTTTTTTTTTTTTTACAGTAATGTGCCGAGCGCGTCCCCCCCCCCCCCCTCAAGATGGCAAAGCGTTTTAAAAGCCATTTCACACCTCTTCCATCACAACACTCCTCTCCTCTATCTCCCTGTCTCTCTCTCTCTGTGTCTAAAACGGCGCAAGGTGCAGCAGGGGAAAAAAAAACAAAAAAACAAAAAAAAACACGGGCATCTTCCAGCTTTGTGCGCATCTCCATCCAGTTACAAAGCAGCCACAAGATGGTGGTGTGGATATCTGGATGGTGAATTTTTTTTTTTTAGGGAAAGGAGAAGGAGGGGAGGAGGAGGGGGGGGTGAAGAAAAAAACAAAAAAAACAGTGCCTTTGCATGAATTTTACAGCTTCCACTGCTAATTCTGTGATTTTACAGCTTGTATTCAGGCTGGGTGGGATTCAGAAACTCTGCCTGCGGTGGCTGTGAGCCGCGGCTGTCACAGAGGCTGGGAGCCCACATGTGACCTTGTGTGTGCGTGTGTGTGTGTGTGTGTGTCGTCATCTGTATGTTTCCTAAAGAGTGCACATAACCTGTATCTGAGATTTATATGATTCATAAGTCTATAATGAGCATAGCCTTCATGCTGGTGACATAAAAAAAAGCCCATAAGGACACAAATAATGTCATTTCATAGACAATAGAGGCTGCTTGGATGTGTTTTTTGTGGAGATATTACGTGTGTGTGTGTGTGTGTGTGTGTGTGTGTGGGGAAGTGGGTGAGCAGTGATCTGTTTTACACCAAGATCCCAAGAATCTTCAAACCTACTCAGGACCGCACCGGTAGAAAGATTTTGCATGAGGGACGATAACGGAGGACTAATTTCTTCTTCTAAGGCGGGGAAATAAATTACGAAAAAGAACCTTGAGCGGCTCCCTCCAGGACAGCATAACCTGTCTCTCCATTCCGGTGCACAGCAGAGATTGCTTTTTTTTTGGCTGTCTTTGGCACACAAAAAAAAAAACCTGGATAATCAAGTGTGATTTCACACTAAAAAAAACTCTTTGTGAGGAAATTGAGCACCATGCCAGGCAAATTTGCGAGATTAGAGTAGGGGAGCGTGGGATCCATCGTGACGCTTTGCTAAAATTGCTGTTCGATGGTGATTGAGTGAGCTGGACGTTTTTGGAACTGAATGTTCTTTTTATTAGATGGCACATTATGCTAAATATATTCATGGATGTCTCCTGTTGTATGTTTTGTTCATTCCGACAAATAGCGTTTGTCAATTTCCTCCCAACTCATGCCTGTATAAACAGGGTAGTAATTTTTTTTTCAATTTTGATTTTTCTTCGACTCAGATTGACATGGGGAAACTGGTCATAAGTTCATAAGGTTGTTTCTTAGTGCCACTGTCATTCAGAATGAAAGTCAATGCGAATTCAAAGTGGGGGAAAAAAACCCCACTAAAACATGTAAATCACATCAGTTGATAGCCAAGTCCTAGGCGATCAAAACAACATCAAAGATTCCCGGAAACAACAAAAGCGAGGAAATCGATTTCGCGTTCATATCTCGAAACGATCTCTGCGTTTGGCTTCAGAATACGCCGACGCACTTCCGCCACGACTCTTTTCATGAGTCAGCGGATGTGCACGGTGACCCCGGCCTCCCCTACTGCCTTTCAGAAAGCACAAAGCGAAGGGATTTATACCTTGTGTCGAAAAAAGCCAAACTGGAGCTAAATCTGGCCAAAATCATGTAGTTCCAGGATTCAATTGAATTGAAAATTGTTTGTGAATTACTTTGATATCTGTTCTTATGAGGTCATTATGGCCCTCATCCCACATGGCTCTTACTCATTGTTATTGAGCAGTGCAATTTTTACCCTCATACGGTACATCAACACAGGGTCACTGTTAGCATAAGGATACTAAGTAGGCAGCTGTTTGTTGATGCATCTGTCCAAACCATATGCACTAAGACAAATGACTAACAGGTAGACAGCCAGAACCTCCCATAGTGTCTAACATGGTGTGTTTACCGGGGCTATCTGCTATTGATAATTCATTTTGTGTGAAGCGAAAGCCTCTGGAGCTCCGAGGAAGGGATTAGCGCACAGTAAGGCGTCCTGTTGTGTGTCGATCCCACACACACACTCATTACTCCATCATTCCTCTGTCATGTGTACAGTATTCTTTTTCCCGCAATGAGACCAAAAGAGTAGAAGACATGCTCAATAATAAATCAGTTAACTAACAACCTGACTTAACTAAACTTAACTTAATCCTTGGCTTTGCATATTTGCGTTGCATAAGGGGGTTTGAGCCGCACACAGCATCGCTTCAAACCTATTTTTGCTAAAAAAAACATCATATATTTTTCATTTTATCACTAAGATCAGCAGAGTGGCATGTGAAAACGGCCTTGGTAGCATTAGCTTTGATGCAAGGCCTTTTGCTTTGACTTGCTTTGATTGCCTTCTACAATCTGAGTGGCGGCTTCAGACTTTTCATCACCTCCGCTCGTGTAGTCATCGCTTGCCCCCTTCGCCGAAGGTTATTTCTTTCTCCGTGACACAAGTGTGCCGCACTAGTCCCAGAGACAAATGGAACCGCAGGAACCCTTTAAGCCGCACCGTGCGAGGTTTTTTTTTTTTTTTTTTTTTTTTATTGTCGAATTCCAGTCGTTTTCTCAGCCCGAGTCACAAAGTGGGGCTGCAGCAGAGAAGAGAGCGGCCCCATCCCAGGCTGTAGGTTCTCCCCGTGTTTATCCAAAATGAAATTCTGGTGTCAGGATGGGAGCGGGTGAGAAATGGCGACGACAAATCGAAAACTTCGCCGTGAAATCCGAAGTGTGTCCTAAACTCGGGTGGTTCTCAACGTGGGGTCCGGGGACCATCAGGGGTCCTTGAGGGGGGTTCCAGGGGGTCCCCAGCAAATTGATGAGTTGTTAAACTTCAGTATTATTTCATTTACAAGAAGTGAACACAATCAGAGAATGTAGAAGAATCACTGTTTTGATCATAGTATCTCTCTACCTACAATACAAAGTCATGGGATTCTGGACAAAATCATATCTAACAGTAAAGATATTCTCAGATTTGGGTTTGAGACACAAAATCTCATCAAATGGGGGTCCGTGTCCCTAATGTGAACTAAATTAGGGGTCCTTGATATGAAAAAGATTGAGAATCACTGTCCTAAACAGCAGTGAGCAGCCGTCCGTCCAGAGAAAGCTGGACTCACCATCATTAGATCTTATCCTCTTTCATCTCTGTGGTATCTTTGCTATAAAGCATCACAGACCGGGCCGGGCTGGTGAGCGGTGAGCGTGCCGTGTGCAGTTCACTGACGTCACCTTACAGGGATTTCTGGGTAGTGAAGTCCTCAAAATTGAAACAGTCGCCTCTCACTGCCATCTGGGACTGCCAACGTGTGATGATTGCCAAGTGCAGCTTTAAACTGTACAGCTTAGCATTGCTACAGTGTCTGTTATAGCCTGCTGTTGACGGTGGTGAAGTGCATGATGATTCACGAGGATAGTTGTGTACTTGTATACAGTCCTTGGCATCATTGTGTTGTTTGGATGGCCCCTTAAGTCACCATTATACTAGTACAGCAACCTTTCCTTGAGATACTGTACAAGGCTGCTTATGTTTATGGTTCTATTTTCATGAAAGTGTTGTCATGTGTTACAAGGTAGATTGGAACATGAGTCTGCATGTTTGGTGTAGTATAACACACACACACACACACACACCAGAGCTTCTCCTGCCACTGAATAGGTGTGGTGGGTCACCCAGCCTGGTTAAGGATCTGCTAACAAACCAAAAAGGATTTCATTAGTCTGGGTTTCAGTGGAGAGTTTTAGTGTCCCATGATGGTCTAAATGCTGTTTCAGAGGCTTTTCCACCCTAACTAGAATAGAATTCTGGGGAAAACACTGAAACACACATGCAACCACATGCACGGGCCCTCACACACACACACACACACACACTCAAAATATATATATATGTAACACATTATTACTAGCAATGGTTCAAAGTGTCTGTGACATTTCATACTTAGGAGAACAGCGTGCCTGCAACGGGATCATTTCATAATAATTGAAATGCAAATGACAGCGACAGCCTTCATTGGTATTCATGAGACTTATCCCCCGTAATCATTAAGAGTGAGAACAATGTTCGCAATCTCCCGTGTGCCACTGCCAAGGAGAGCCACCGTACATGCTCTGCATTCGGTCTCGGGCCGTCTGAAGGACAGTTTATCATGAAACATCACATTATCGCAAACACTGTACAATATGTTAATTTATCACAGCGACAATTACCAGCCTGTAACCCCATTTAACAATTAGCAGAAATTGCACTTGTTTAACATTTGCAAAAGCGTGGCTGCGTTCACCCCCCTTTTCACTATTTGATGCTTTGTGCCACAGCATCAGCTCAGTGATACTTCCAGCTGCCATATGAGTCAGCCTCTGGTATTCTATACAGTAATCCATTACATCGCTGTGTAACCACCTTTGTAGGCAAACAAACAATGATGAATAACTCGTGGTCGTACTTGAACACCAGCCACAAACAATAAGCTGTGCTTGTGGCAAATGTTTATCCCATACACATCCCAGGATATGTATGCACCATTATGTGAATAAATACAACGAAAAATACACTTGCATTGCCGTACAGTAAAAGGAAAAACCCACCAACAAGAGGTCTAATATCTTGCCATAAGCACCATGTATGCTAATAAGGTCATTAATTAGGCTTATTCATATATGAATTAGCAAATTTTTCTATGTCAACACACTTGTCTTCACATAACACATGGGTGGTATTAGGGCTGGGCGGTAATCCAATATTATCGTTTATCGTCTTTCAGTGGAATCATATCATGATGATATGAAGATATTTTGATATCGTGACACATTTCTGCTGTCTGAATTGATGATGACAAGCAAATTTGACTTAAAAACTCATAAAATGAGGTATGGTAGGAATATTATTTGAATATTTCTGCTTTGTTTGACATCACACCTAATATTACCATTCCAATGAGATGAACATTAATTTGATTATTTAACGTGATTTTGCATACATGAACCATATCGTGATATATACTGATATCGAGAAAAATCCTTACGATTATCATGATATTGATTTCAACCATATCGCCCAGCCCTAGGCGGTATTAATATAAACTCTGTATCTTAAAGCATTCCCGAGTTATAGCAGCTTCGAGAAAATCAGTTTCCCCTCATTAATATGCATAATTATGCAGCACGGTGCCCCAAAATCTAATCAGATCATTTACTCATATAGCTGGAACCTGTGGTGTAATTATGAATTTCCTAGCATGTATTGTTCCCGGGTTATTGTGTTCATAACAGTGTGTCACACAGATGGCATCATGACAACATAATGTCCATGCCATGTACCACAGTGGAGGGACATAATGCGAGTGAATTGACACATTGTCAGTGTGAGTGTATGGCGGATCCACTGCAGCTGACAGCGAGCACAGACAGCATGGTGTCACGCGAGGCCCGAGCCGAACGGTTGAAAATACCTTTTAAAATGTCAACAATGCATGTGTGTCAATTGAAAAATTAAGCGCTGTGATGTTACTTCCCAGGCAGTTTAATCAATACATGAACAACTCTCTCCCAGTGCTACTGACAGGTTCTGGAGCCGCTCCATTAACAATGTATTGGAGCGTGACTCGGTGGACTCATACCATGTTTGCTTGAGTTTCTGCAGCTCAATGGCCTTTACTCATAGTAACACTTGTGAACCTGGAGATGTACTTAGCCGTATATATATATATATATATATATCCCTGTGAAATAGCTGTCACCGTGTCCGCAAAGCCACTCCCCTTGACATTTCAGCAAGAGCCACCTGGTGACATCACAGATTAGTCTTCGCGCTCGTTTTAAAGATTTGTCCGTGTGCACAAACAAAGTTAAGTCAGATTTATTAATGAAGTACTTTTTACGAAACAGGCTTGTAGAGCTACAAAGGATGCAACGATTTGAAGATGTGAGGCCAGAGCTTGTGTGTGTGAAATGCATTGACACACTGTCAGTGAGAATGTGTGTGTGTGTGTGTTGATACGACAGCTTGCACCAACGTCGAAAAACCCTTGTAAATATAGAAGCAAAATGAAAGTTGAGACGACGTCTGTAGTCTTTGTGAAATCAGAACCTGGATATCGTTCTGATATCAGTTCGCAACACTTCCCAAAGCTGTTTTAATGTGAATTTTTACCCTGCCATTAGGGCTTAACGATTTTGAAAAAATATCTAATTGCGATTATTCTGACTGATTGCAATTGCGATATGATTTGTGATATTAGAGGGAATGATCATTTTTACATCATTATTCTCATTTTCATTGAAAAACGTATTAAAATGATTATGGTGTGATTTTTGCGGGGATCTGTACCAAACAAAGATGTTTTCTTAAGTCTGTAGAGTATGATGTGTAGGCCAGGACATCTCTGCAGCACCACAATATTTCATTTAAAATGCTATTTTGACACATTTCACCTTTAACAAATATTGCGCCTCCTGCGATTTGAAAATTGCAGTAGGCCATATTGCGATTTCGATAAGATTTTGATTAATTGTTCAGCCCTACCTGCCATAATATCATGCTGTGAAATTTTTGCGCTTGCTTGGGTTGACGTTGAACTTGGCCACTACCTGCACGTCGCCATTCCTTATATGCTTGCTGAGAGACCATAGGAATAACACGTAACATAACATAACACACTGTGTTAGGGTAGATTTTCACCAGCATTCAAAAAAAAAAAAAAAAAAAAAAGCATGGCATGGTGCTTGCTGATCTGTTCCCAACCAGACAAGCCCACATGCCACAGATCCATGCAGTCTTGGTCCATGGCCAGCAGCTTAACTCATTTCTGTTCTGTTTGAGTAAATTATGCGGGAAAACTGGTCAGTTTAAAAACCTTGCACTTGCAAAGATTGGCGTGTACTTTGACTCTATTAGCGGAATTCCACTCATTTATTCATGTTACTCATTCATTTATATTTGATATCAGAAAGAAGTCAGTGATGGTCAGCATGAGATTTAATAATTGATTTAGCCTGACTTTGAGTGGCAGACAGTGTTATTTGAGTGAGAGGGTAATTAATCAACATTTTGGATTGGCGCAGCCAGGCATGAGATTTCCTCCGACCAGACCACTTAAAAAAACGTCTCAAGACCTGAGGGCAGTGGAATGAGGCAAGAGCTCCGACAGGAAATTGAATTAACGGCTTGCATGCCATCTGGTTTTGACACAAATGTCCATGAGAAGCCTCCAAACACACGGAGCAGATTTCTAATTCATGGGGCTTTCCATAAGCTCCCCAGCAGCAGAGGACCCTGAGAGATAAATGGCATCAAATTATTTCAGCCAACCTAAAGAGCCGAGTACGCCTCCCCGCGTATTTGAAATAATGATTCTTTCGGAAAAAATAGATGAAATTTCTCACTTTTAGTAGTCCAGGTTGACAGGTCTTATGAGCGTACGTTTCACAATGAATATTGAAAATGAAGATGTAATTGGCCTGCGATTGTGTGGTTTGAGCATGCAACTTTTAAGACGGATTGACGGGACCGGGCAGTATTTCAAAGATCTTTTCTGCACGCTTCAACACATTCCAAGATCTCATTCACTGTACGGTTTCTGTGCTGGTGGATTTCACCCTTTAATCGCTGCTGAAGTGAGAAGCAACAACAAACAGTACACTGGCGCTCAATCTGGCAATAAATCACTGCAGCTCGTCTGCCATACGGATAAATGGATTAACATAATTACCAATGATGCTATAGTGGATCAACTCATGGTTTTATCACTGTTGTTTTTTTCGTTTTTCTTCCAGGATATCCCATCAAGCTGGAGCTTTCCCCAGGTAACCAAAGACCATCTTAGGCTCTCTCTCCTGCTCCCTGGGAGGACGGGGGGAGTTGCACCGCAGCCACCGATCTTCACGCAGGCTCTCGGGATGGGGAGCTCTGAGAAAGCCGCTTTGTTTGGCCGGGGCTCCGTTTCTCAGCTCGCCGCCTGAGGAGGGAGCGGGAGGCGGCGTACCGGGGAGGGCTGCTGGGGGGGGGAGGAGGAGGAGGAGGAGGAGGAGGGCGGCCGGTGGAGAACCCCCCTGAGGGCGGACCGTAACCGCGACCCGCCGGGCTCGGGCTCAAGCACAGCGGGAGCATGTCAGCGCCGGGAGGCCCTTCGTGGATGTCTGGCGCCGCGGCCAAGGCCGACCTGCTGCTCTGGATGGGGCTCGTGTCCATCTGTCTGGCCGCCGCTCAGGCCCAGCAGCACCCCGTGGTCACCACCAATTACGGGAAATTGCGGGGGGTTAAGGTGACGTTGCCCAATGAAATCCTGGGACCGGTGGAGCAGTATTTGGGGATCCCGTACGCTTTGGCCCCGACGGGGGAGAGGAGGTTCCAGCCGCCGGAGCCGCCCATGTCCTGGCCGGGCATCAGGAATGCTACTCAGTTTGCCCCGGTTTGTCCTCAGTTCTTGGAGGACCGCTTTTTACTCAATGATATGCTCCCCGTGTGGTTCACCGCCAACTTGGATACAGTGGTTACCTATGTGCAGGAGCAAAACGAGGACTGCCTTTACCTAAACATCTATGTCCCCACAGAGGATGGTAGGTCCTTTCACTTTGTCTCTTGTCTTTTCTTCTGTCCTCTACCTTTTCCTTCTTGTCTTTGTTTTCTTTTCGTATGTCTCACTTCTCTATGCAGGTCTACCTTGACCTTTGAGGTAGTTCGCGAAATGACATGTCATTAACCCTAGGATTCCCAATGTCTTATATTGTCTTTGTTTTCTTTTCGTATGGCTCACTTCCCTATGCAGGTCTACCTTGACCTTTGAGGTAGTTCGCGAAATGACATGTCATTAACCCGAGGATTCCCAATGTCTTTTATTGTCTTTGTTTACTTTTCGTATGGCTCACTTCCCTATGCAGGTCTACCTTGAACTTTGAGGTAGTTCACGAAATGACATGTCATTAACCCGAGGATTCCCAATGTCTTTTCATGTCAAACACCCCCAAACAGATTTGTGTTTGGCCATGAATCCCCATTTGGTAAAAACTGTCCCACAGTCCTACTACCTGAGAGGTTATTTGTTGTTAGATATGTTAAGAATTACATAGATACATAGATCTTATATGTTCTCTCATTGCACAAACCAGTTGGGGTCGTTACTCAAAAGAAGTACGATATGACTTGTTATTCCTGACTAATTTAAAAAAAAAAACATAATTACTTAACTTATTACCCAACTTTATTGCTATTATTCTTCCATTACACCCCCCAAAATTGCCAATTACATCATCTCTTACCTACAGAAATCAAGTCTGTTTCCTCTCTTGTGCAGGACTTTGTGAGCATTCCATGTCCAATGTTCTTGCTTGTCATCCTTTTGCTGGATAAAATCAAAGTTTACTGTACCACCATTTTTTCATCTTGGTTGGCTCATAGGTTTGTTTAGCTCAGGCCTTTTCCACATCAGTTGAGAGATGGAGATGACTAATAATGCTGAAAAGGAATCTCTATGGGGAAAATCATAGGTTTTGGATAATTTAACATCAATCTGATATTTAGAGGGGGTGGTGACAAAAGATTTTGATTGGTACCTGTAATATTATTACTTAAAATTACAGAAAAAATGTATCACACTAGTTGCTACTGGATAAAATAATAATATTCTGAAATGTTCAGTATCTTCTGCAAGCAAAATGTATTATACACAACTAGGGACACAATGTACAGCAGCCTATGTATGCTTTCTTACTATGTCTTGTGCATTACAACCTCTAGTGAATGACATAACAGTGAAATTACTTTTATTGTGCAGGTTCCCTGGGACCTCACAAAGATTCTTCGGGTCTCTGGACCCAGTTTGCAAAATTGATGATTTTGCTAATGGTTCAGCCTCAGAGTAGACATTGACTATTTTGTCCAACAGAGAGGAAAATCACAGAGCCTCTCATCTAACTGCTGAGAGCTCATGCTGGTTTGTACTATAGCAGTTAGAGTGCTGTTTGCTGATGTCAGATTTAAAAAAAAAAAAAAAAACCCTGAGAATGCGAGGTTCTCTATTGCTCTCAGTTTGAAGGCCCATCCACTGTGTGTTTGTTTTCCACACTGCCCTATTTGAGTGAGCACTTCTGGACTTGGAGTGGGTGTGACACTCATACCAGTTGAGCACTTTACCCATCCAGGTCTTGCAACAGACGCCATGTACAGGGGGGGGGGGGGGAGTGTGTTAGGTAAAAGCACAGCGTGTTCAACTTAACCTAATGCGGTTTGAGGTCAGGGTAAGCAGGCTCGTCCGGGCTGTTTTAGGAAGCGGGGCAGCAGCGCCCACTGGAAGGATAGCGAACAACGTTAATGTGCGCCTGGCTGAGATCTTTGACAGCTCCATGCTAAATTTAGTCTGAGCTCTTGAGTACATGGTAGATTAAAGAGCGCAGGATAGGGATAATCTCGCAATCCCGGGGTCGGATGCACAGACGGGCGCTATTCTGAAATGTTTCAATATCTCCGGGAAACAAAAGTTATTGTTCTCAGCCAGGGACACAATGTACAGCAGGCTATGCTTTCTCGCCTGTTTTAATCTGCATTTTTTTTTCTTTTACAGCCAAAACAGCAGCCAGTAAATCATGAGGATATACAATATGCTGTATGAGCTCTTCAGATGTCTTGCTTTCCAAACATTCCTGCAACACCAATTGAAATTCGCCTGTTAAATTCTACTTTTTAATGCTTACTGTTGTCTGGTGAAAACCTTGTATCTCCAAAATATCAACCATTCAGGAACTAAGACAAACAGCTTTGTTTTTAGCTTGATGACCATGCAGTTTTCAGTTTATCCAATGGGGTTTTGAAAGGGTTTCATGGACCCGAGGGAAGTAGAATTTTCTCAATCCACAGAGGAGCATGTAATCCTTCAATTAAAGTCCAAACATGAAAATCAGCAACATTGGAGTCACGTGGTTTTCCCCCCCCTGACGACGATATGCTACACAGATGCGAGGCTTGCCCAGCTTAGTAAATCTACTCAACAGTGCTTTTACACATGCAGATAAGCTGTTACATTCCATTTTTCATTATTTCCTATTATTGCGGTATAGAAAAACAAAAGCGTGAACACAGATGGGGGGTGGGGGGGTGGGGGAGGAGCAATAATAATCTGTCTCCACACCCTGAGCTCAGTGGGGAGTGACATGTCTATCCCAGTTAGAGCTCCCCGCGCTGCCCATCATCTTTATATCCTCCGAGTTGGCCTTTTCAGAAATCCGGTGTAATGTCAAAATATCCTGCCAGCCGAGGATCACGGAGGGATTTATAGTTTCACCGCACCTCAAGTGGGTTGACAGATTAAGCGACGCCTATTCTTTGTCATCTGATTGTAAGTCGAAAAAAAGGAAATCCACTATGGCCCCGCACGGAGCGCGCTCAAACGGCTGCATTGTCATAGCCTTTTGGATTTTGCGCTGAATCCTTTGGCCAAGCAGACAAGGTGCTGGCTGTCTGGAGGTTAGGAAATGGCCAAAAGCTCTTTTCATTTGAGGTGTGTGTGTGTGTGTGTGTCTGTAGACAAAGAGCTGCAGTGTGTTAGGTGTATGTGTGTGTGTGTGTGTGAGAGAGGGGAAAAAAATAGAAAGAGAGAGGGAGACAGACAGAAAGCGAGAGAGAGAGGACATGTATGTCGATGCAGTGTGGTGTGTGCGTGTAGAAATAGAGCGAGGGAGAAATTGGTGTGTGTGTGTGTGTGTGTGTGTGTGGTGTTAGGGCAGTAAAGCTGGCTTTATCAGCCTCTGCAGTAGCTGCAGACTGACTGGGGAGGTGGCATGCAGCTGTATTGTGAATTAATCAGAGAGAAGATGTTTCCTCGGGGGGTTTTCTCCGTGAGGGAGACAATACCACAGCCGCCTCGTCTCCATTTTTTAATTGTCGACATCTCCCGCATTAGTTCTGTTTTACTGCTCGACACTGTGCTGAAATGTAAGACCCAGCCCACTGTAATGCCGCCTGTTACCTTCACATGCCCTTCCAGAGGCAATATGAATAGCCTGATTTATTTGATACTTGGAAACCAAATGACATTAGCGCTGCTTTTTTTGGGGGGTTTTTTTTTGCAAAGTTTGAGCAAGCTGTTCCTTAAATTAAAATGCAGCTCAGGAACTTGCGGGCTGTCACCGTCAAATAGATTCCCTTTCCAGCACTTGGTAGAGTGAAGATGAAGTGTATAAGCTGAGGTAAATATTAAGAGAAAAAATGGCCTGAAGATGTCACTGCAATTCATTTTTATTTCCTTGCATCTTGAGTTCGAATGCAACCCATAATTCTGTAGGCTGTTAAGTTTGCATTTCTGCCATTTGGTGTGTAGTTCAAAATCCCTATGGAAAATATGAATGGGATTTGCAAGAAACGCCAAAAGTGAAGTCTGTGCTACACAGAGGTGTACTAGCTATACTACATTGTGTTCCATGGAATAAAATACATCAACTAACATCACCTTTGTGAATGTTCGTCCCATTACTTTTCATATCGATTGTTGCTAGTCAGTGGTGGAAGAAGTACTGAGATCTTTTACTTAAATAAAAGTAGCAATACAACAATCTAAAGATACTCCATTACAAGTAAAAGTCCTGCATTCAAAATCTTACTTACTAAAAGTACATAAGTATTGGCAGCAAAATGTACTTAGAGTATCAAAGTAAATGTACTCATTATGCAAACTGTCCCCATTTAGAGAGTTATATTTTTCATAAATTATTGGAATATTAATGCTGATTTATTGACATACATGTACATGTAAGCAGCATTTTAAAGTTGTCAATGTGAAGCTAATCTTAACAATTTAGCTATACTTTTGGGTAGTCTACTCTATGACAATGCTATTTTAGTTATTTTATAAAGATGATCAAATGTTTTAAATATAAAATATTGATCTGAAAAGTAACTAGTAACTATAGCTGTGTACAAAGTAGCATCAAATGGAAATACTCAAGTAAAGTACAAGTACCTCAAAATTGTATTTAAGTACAGTACTTGAGTAAATGTACTTAATTACTTTCCACCACTGTTGCTAGTAAAATGCTAATCTTTCGGGAAGGAGGACTACAACTGTCAGCTAGCGGTTTGACGTGATTAGCTAACCACGCTAATCAATAACAACCATAATAACTTCTCAATGCATCAATCTTAATAATTTGAATGTATGACACAGGATGAGAGGTATAGGAAGTCGCTCTTGACCTCAGCGTTACAGCAATTTATTGTTAGCTATTGTAGTCCACTTTCCCTGATGATTAGCATTTTGTTAGCAAAAATCAACATTAAAAGTAACTAAAAGAACAAAATTTGCAAAGGTGATGCTAGTGGGTTTATTTTAAGCCCTGGAAAAAAACATGAGGGCATCATGTATCTCATGGGTATTCATTCAACACAGCCCGCATTTTCTTTTTATGTCCATTCATATTTTCCATAGAGATTTTGAATTTAACACCAAATCTTGACCACATACCATGAAGCGGTTGGTTGAAGATGGGGTCTGATACAATGGCCTCCTCCTTGAGTACATACAAAACAGATAGATGTGAAAAATAGACTCTCAAATGTTCAATTTTGTTTATAAAATCAACTCTGAATGTCTTAGAAATGGAAATGCCACATCCAAGGCTTCCATTTGGCACCTAGCACACCAAGATCAAACTTCAAAATATGAGTGATATATGGATCAAATATACGAATCCTAATATGCAAAGTCAGAATGCTTTATCATAGAAAGCTATTTATTGGGTTTGTTTGATCAACATATCATTCTCTGTCTCCTGTTTCTGAGATGTTCAAAATGGATTTAACAACAAAATTGAACCCTTTCACATCTATCCGTTTTAAATATGCTTAAGGACAGCTATGTGGAATGACCCTGTCCTATTTGATTTTTAAATTCATCCTACAACAAGATTCAAATAATAAGATATCATAGGCCTCTTCAACATAACATGTAGGCCTGCTCTAACAGGCTGCTCCCTGCTTCTCCTATTAACAGTGCAGGAGAAAAAACTGTAACTGCAAAGCAATGGTGAAATCTAGAGTAAAAATTGAGAAAGGTATCCCTATAATTGTGATAAATACCTGGACTGTAAACCAGCTAACTGTATGAAGCCTAACTCTAGGTAGCAAAAAGCTGAATATTTAGCTCCTGCTCTGTTTCCCTGCTCTTTCTGTTGACAGTAAGAAAGTGAAAAGCATTGGAAAAATTTCAAAGAGCATCCCTAAAATTGTAATAAATAATACCGTAGGATAATTATCAACGAGCTAATTGTATAAAGCCTATCTGTAACAAGCTAAATATCAAGCAGAATATAAACTTCAGTGTCATCTCATCTAGCTATTGGCCAACTACTCCTCACCTGAGCCAGCCAGCTAACTCTATGAAGCCAAGCTAACTGTAGCTAGCTACAGTAATAATGGCTAATATCAGGCAGAATTTTTAACTATTTCCTGTCCATGTCCTACTAACCCCTGCTCTGCTTCCTGCACTTTCTATTGGCAGGGAGAAAAAATAGTGCCGAACAGAGTCGGAATTTGGACTAGCATTTGAAGCTAGTACGTTAAGGTATTTAGCTAGCTAGGCGACTGTAGACAAGGCTAATCTATTTTAAAACATAACTTAACTATCAAACCAAATATAGTACAAGTCAACTTACATTTAATGATTTGAGTTAATAATCAATTTATCCGCTGCATTTTTGCTGGCTTGCTGAACATTTGAACGGCTGAACAAGTGTCCGGAATTGTATCCGATTCCGGCCACTCGGTCACTCACTCGGTAATTTCCGGTGTTTACCGACATTTTTATACGGAGAAGTGATGTAAATTCATACACATTTCAGAAGCTAAGTATCAAATTTCATAAATATCTATACACATTTAAGCATATGAAACACTACGTTACGAACTTAGTCACGAACAATAAGCGGGAAGCCTTAAATTCCACTTTGGGCGACAGTTACTTCATGTAGAGAATCGGTATTGGCTGATAAATGGAAAAATAAGAGCCTTGAGTACATAGCCTGCACTTCTTACAAGTATCTGTAACATTGTGAAGGTACAGGAAGGGTTAATAAAGGGTTAATATCGAGTATATGAATACACCGACGGAGGAAAGTAAGTGTCCGGAATTGGATACGAATTTTGAATCTCAAAAATAGGTGTGCTATCATCTTGCAGGGACTGGAAGAAAATCAATTACAAGTTAAGATAAAAGCGATATTGAACTTTAAAAAAGACAGATGGAGGATTGTTAATTTATGAGAAACTTCAGCGAAAACAGTACAGGATGAAATATATCGGTATATGATTGTGATTTTTTGGTCATATGCTGTCTGGAATTGGATGCCCTGATGTTAGCTCTTTAACACCTGAAGTTGAGTATCTGGCATACGCAAATGTTTTAGGCTGGTAGGTGAGAGAACGCTTATTGCCACTAGAGCTGCTGCTGTTGGACTTGCATTAGAAAAAAGTGCGGGAGACAGATTTGCATTTCTATCAACCATGTTCTCTCCTTGTCTGCTCAAGGAGGAAGGCATCACATCGGATTCCGTCTTCGTCACTTCACGTCATGTGACAGTGACTCAAGATGCAAGTAAATAAAAATGAATTGCGTTTTTGAGAATATTTCGAGGCCGCTCGAGCTACAGCAAACATGCTGCCACATTTTGAGAGACTGACTCCCTTAAGACTATAAGACCTTTCTGAGATGTTTTTTTCAAGGCAGTGTTTTCGCTAATGCTAGAGCTGTGATCTTCTGGCCCTCTCTCGAGCACTAAGTGGCCTTCCAGTAGCCCAGAGTGCTTATGCAAGGAGCTGCCATTCTCCTTATTCACCCGGGTGTTTCTGACAGCCAGTCATACACACGGAGAGGCGGAAGGAAATGACTCCAGGCCAGGTCACGGCAGGGCAAAGAGAGAGAAAATGCAATAGACGTCGTAAACTACCCGTCTCTCGGTCTCCTTTCCGCCGCATCAAAGGCAAAGAGATAAAACAACAGTCAGAAAATGACATTTGGAGTCTGCGATCTTGTGGCATGCAGTGTTTGCTTTCCGTCAGACTGTCTCAAAGGTAGCCTTGGAAAAAAAACAAAAAAAACAGGATGCTGAATGCCAGTAAATGATACAGATCAACATGGAAACAGTCTGGACAGGTTTTCGTTTTGTGTGTTTTGAAGGCCCCAACTGGTTTTATAAACCAGCGTGGTTTATGTTATAAGGCCATTGTGAAATATTGATTTAGCGAGGCTGAGGGTGCGCAGACGTGTGTGTGTGTGCTTGTTCTTCCGTGCATTCTGATTTAAGTGCTTGGAGGCTTGCATATATGCTGTGTGCATTTATGTGTGTGTATGTCAGTTTGTGTGTGTGTTTGTGTGTGACCAGCTAGGGCAAATGTGGAAGTTCACGCTTTGCCGAGTTAAACTGACATGCCACTTGCCCCTTGTTTGTACAGCTTTAGGTCCTTCACCGAGCGACTATATAGTGTAAACATTCCACCATCCTCACTATCCTGCCGCATTATGTGCCTGCGGAGACCTATTCTCCACTATTTACTGCTCAGCGAATGCTACAGCACACATTGTGAAGGTAGAAGTGGAGCACAATGAGATGAGAAGATGATACATTTTGAATGGTAAAAGATGTCAACGAGTAGAGACATAGGTAATGGGCTTCAAGACTGTCACATTTGCATCATGGCTGCTTCAATTCAGTGCAGAGAAGTAGCTTTGATAGTAATAAGCCCATGTCTTTTTTTGTCATTTAAAGGTGCTATATGTGGCATTTTCATATCAATAAATCATTACCACATTCATTTTTAGACATTAGTATAATTACCGTAAACAAACAAGACCATTACTGAGAAGATTGTTAGCCTCTACCAGCCTCTACACTGCATTTTACATTGTGAGCCATCAGGTCAGTTTTGGCGGGAAATCTGGAAGAGGGCGCTGTTCTTCCAGCACAAACGGAGGTGAAGATTGCAGAGTTTCTGGCAACAGCAGATGGTGGAAGGAGTGTAAATTTGATGGAAAAATTACTTCCAACATGTTGATTCTCTTCAGGAAGGGGGAGGGGGAACAATGGTTTATGGGAAATGTGGTCTTAAATGTGAGAAACACTAGCACTAACAATACCACTGGCGTGAGGTAGAGGCGACCAATCGTCTCCGCCATGAGCTCATTAGTTAATGGTAATTATACTAAGGTATCACAATTAATTTGAAGAAGATATGTTGATTTTTTTTAAACATGCTACATCTAGCACCAAGGCTCAGAGAGCACTTTTGGAATTTTGAGTTACACTTCATAAAATTGACTAAAACATACTTACCATGAGTTTGAAAGCCCTTTTGGAGAATTCATTATAAATCCCCAGAGGGGTTGTACAGGAATACCCATGAATATAATTTTAAGATTACATTCTGACTGTAATAGTTGTGACTGTGGTCCAAAAGGTCACTATTTTTTTTTCTGATTGTTTGAGCTCTGCCTCTCACAATCAACTATGAAGTACTTTTAGACTCAGCAGCAGACCAGCCAAGCGTGGTAAACCCAATGCTTATGACGCCTAATTTTAATTATGAGACCTGATTGAGAAGGTATACAATGAGACTTGTGTAACAGAATTGATGTTTATGTTATAAAGTGCACTCACCATCCACAGTTACATTGTTTCTCCTATGTCCTTTGACTCTTCCAGAATTTTTTTTTTAGGCGATCATCAAAATGGAACTAAATGTTGAATTCAGTGCTTCTCGTGTCTTCTGAGAAATATAAGCTCTTCATGCCGAACTGATATGCTTCCTTTGATGCCGCACAGTTACTGTAGAGTTAATTAGACTTTGCATCACACTAGTGTGGGAGATTTGTTTCAGTTGATGGAACTGTTTGGTCACAAATTGCTGTTTTGTCCCCGCCAGACTGCTGCCGTAGTCCTTGTTACTCGATGCACCAAAAGACAGTTAATCATACCACAGCTTGGTTGTACTATTCAGCTTACAATGAATATGTTTCCACTTGTTTTTCTCAGCCTGCACTCACAGCGCCCCAAAGTTTTTTAATGAATTTTTAAGTCTTTTTTTTGGGTGAAAGCTGCTGTTTTTTTTTTACTCTTTTTTTTTTTTATCTGTTTCCCCTTATCCCCTCTACTTTTCTCCTGTTGTTGACACTAGGGGCCAACTCAAACAGACAAGGCGCAGATTTCAACAGTAATGATGGTGGCGATGATGCAGGTATTTTTCTGTCTTTTTTTCCCTTTTTGCCAAAAAAGCCTGACACTTGTGCATGACAGAGAACCTATTCGACCTCTTTTTTTAATTGATTTGTTTTGACCCCCTCCTACCTCTCCCTCTCTTTTTTATCCCAGATGAAGTGCATATCAATGCACACCTATCAGCTCTTCATTTTTGGATCAACCTCTTTCCTCTTTGGAGATCTAGATCATTTAGTCACAAATCAGAGCGTCCCGTCTGAGGCGAAAGGGCACCTCTAAATAGGACTGAGGTGGACGTTCCAATAATCACCACTTACCAGAAATGCTCCTTTTTCTGCCCTGTTTTTGGCAAGTCAAATGTAATTTCAAATTAAACTCTGCATGCGATTTCGCCTCCTCCTCCGAAAAATTAAATTTTTACAAAAAATCATGTCCCTCTCCCCCTTTCTACATTTTCCTTTTTTTCTTCCTCCATTGCTCGGTGAAGCATGAGCACTAACCCATGTTGTTTTGACAGTGGAAATTTGTTCATTGGTGGCTCTGTGAAAATCACTGCCACATATTTCTTTTTTCTAATATTAACACCTCGCTCTTGTGCATGGTAATAACCAAGTGGTGTTTTTCTTTTTTTCTTTCTTTTTTTTTACTGTGTTGGGTAATCCGTGGGGATGGCAGATAGCAGGGACTTGGGGTGAGGAAGCCATAGGAGTCGTTTCAGTAAAAGGGCACCATTTGTCTTCTGGGGAAAGACAGGCAAGTGCCAGAAAAAGCACTGACATTTCTGAATCACGTTATTGTGGGCAGTTGTTCAGCTTTGAAGGATGCCCCACTAGTGATATTTTACATAATCCTTACATGCTTAATTCAGGCATTTCGACGTTGAGTGCAGACCGGGTTCCAACCTTTGATGCTGATGAAAAGGATGTAGAGGAAACAATTGTTTCTATGCTGTCAATTTTGCCTTTTTGAACAAACTGAGATTTTTAAAGGTGCTACGTGTTGCATTTTAACATCAATAAATAATTACCACATTCATTTTGAGACATTAGTATAATTACAGTAAACAAAACCATCACTGAGAAAATTGGCAGTGTCTACCAGCCTCTACTCTGCATTTTACATTGTGTGCCAATGGGTCAGATTTGGCGGGAAATCTGCTGGATTGCTTTACGGCACAAAACAGGAAGAGGGCGCTGCTCTTCCGGAGCAAACGGAGCTAATGCTAATGCAGATTGTGGAAGGAGTGAAAAGCCGATGGAAAAATCACTTCCAACATGTTTATCCTCTTCAGTAAAGACAAAGATGCCAAGGGGGAGGAAGGGGGACAGGAAGCAACAGGGTTTTTGGGAAATGTGGTCTTAATTTTGAGAAACACTAGCACTAACTGGTGTAAGATAGAGGCTACCAATCGTCTCCACCATGGTCTCATTTGCCTATGGTAATTATACCAAGGCGTCACAATTAATTTGACAATGATATATGTTGACATTTAAAAATCCTACACGTAGCACCTTTAAAGACCGCAATGTCTAACCTGAACTTTTATCTCCACAGGGGAAGGATCCCTACGTTGACCATATGAAAAGATACCTCTTATTTTCTCAAGGAAACTGTAACCATTTTGCCATTTGCAGAGAAATAATTATTGTAGCCATTACACTGGGTTTTAGTCATGTGCTGTAGTGACACAACGGATATTCTAAATTTCCTCTGGGGTTTCACAACGGCGGTTAGGAAACACCTTCACGTATTGGATTTGCTTCCTAACAGATGTAGCATAGTTTGCTTCAAATGAGCAGGGCCGGATAGCTGGAGATAGTACTCTGTTGTTAAAATAGATTACAAAAACTCACCATCTGCCCACAGCTGTTGCAGGAAAAGCCAATATGCGCTTTAGAGGTACAAGAGGAAACCCTATGCCTTTGAGTACGCTCTCACCTACAAGCACAAGTACCCATTTTGGGACATTGTTATCTCAGTCTTAGTGTGTTTAAAGATATATGAGCAAAAGAACTGAGTGTCAGCTTTCGATTATGGACCCTGTGGTACCATATAGGACGGCAGCAAAAAGGCCAATGGTTTGCACACTTGAAGAATAGGTTTGCATACCGGAGACACAGTGGTACGTTCGTGAAATGCCTGGGTAAACCGTGTCTTCAGGCTCCACCAAGGCTTGCCGATGTTTTCAGGAGAGCGCGCACGATCGATGCACTCTGACTGTTTGAACATCTGCAGTGGCAATGAATTACTCCCCTGGCTCCCCTGTGGTTCCACCTATACCTCAGTGCCTGCTGCAGAGCCACCTCACAGCACTGCAGACAACCTTTCTCCAACCTTATGTGCTGTTCACTCCAAAGCGCTCTCCCGGCCAAAATAGTTTTTGTGCAAGGTTTTTTTTTCAGTATAAAATGAGCTTTTGTCAGGCAAGTGCTTGCCTGAAGAACGCTATTTGAATCAAACATCCCCCCCAATTTTAATTATTCAATTACGTCTCTAGAATAAGGACTTTTTGAGGATATTACTTGAATTGCTTTTTAAGATTTCCCTGTAATTACTTTTCTCTTTTGCAAAGAGACACCGTGGCTACCCGTGGCTAAGTACATCGTGGCTTGTTCAAAGCAGAGGAGCTGCATAGAGGGTTTTTTTTTTTTTTTTGCAGAATAGTTTGACAATATACTGAACATACTGTTTTAGAGCAGTTATTTAGCTGTTCCTGACAGGTTTGTGTTTGGCTGTGGCCCAAGTAAAGACTTTTTTGCGCCTCGGGAGAGAGTGGCTGGCTCTAGTTGGCATGTCAGAGAACTGTATTGAAGAGGAAGTAGACTCCTGTCTGTGGGAAAGGGGGGGGGGGGGTTGTGTTGTGTTGATGGCGGCGGGGGGGAGGTGGGCGGAAGCGGGGCGGGGGGGGCACACATTACAGCGCCCTGCACCTCCATTAGCTGCCATTTCCATTCGGCCCACTGACAGTCGGAAATGCTGAAAGCAATGGAAAATTCAGACGGACCCCCTTCAAACGCACTCGCTAACCAACCCCCCCCCTCCCCTCCCCCCCCACACCGCTGGCCCCCCCCCCCCATCCTCCCCCACCACCCACCACCCCCACCCATATAAAGATGAGTAATGTGCGCAACGCTGCGCAGCCAGTAGAGGAATATATTATCCCCCCGGCCGGGGTGGCAGTGATGAATGTCCGGGACGAACTCACTGCAGAGTCACCCAGGCAGCTCCAGAGGCCCAAGAGAGAGAGAGAGAGAGAGAGAGAGAGGGAAAGAGAGAGAGAGAGAGAAGAGCACTTGAAGCAGTTTGATTTCTTTAGTTTTAAGTGCACTCCACGCTGACAGGATGGGGACACTGTGCCCCGAGACCACCCTCTTCTTGCCTCGCCATAAAACATGCCTCTAAATCTGCAGGGGATCTTTTCCGCTGGATCAAAGCGCCCTGAGTGACCCGCCACTCCCCCCGTCCTCCCTCCCCCCCCGCCCGCCCCATTTCCAACTCCCAACGACTTGCAGCGCAACACCAAAAAAAGAGATGGGTTAGCAACGAGTCGATTTGCCTGTTTGTGTGATGGAGAGCCAGCCAGGATAGTTTTGTCTCAGAACGTCCGAGAGCCCCGGCGGATGGGTATCAGTTTGAGACCCTGACAACTTTATGGCCCCGCTCTGTTTTATGTGCATCTGGAGTTGTCGCCCCACTTCAAGGTTGTTTCCACCGCCCACGACGTTCCACCGGGCCCCTACGCCAAATGAGGAACCGAACGATCAACGGGAACTTACTGACACAATCACGTTTCCCGCCTCTGTAATTAGCCGCTCGTATTTAAACCGAGACGGATCTGTCCGGGGGTTCGCGGCGTCGACCCCTCGGCTCCATCCTCGGGCCCCGTCCCTTCGCCGCACCGGCTTGGCTGTTTACAGTGCCGGCTCGGTCGCAGGTGAGGAGTCGCGAAATAGATGCAGACACATTAGCGAGCGCTAGGCACCCACTCGGAGCACAGCGGAGATTAATAACCTGTCACTGTGGGTTGCTTTCTACTCCTTCTTTTCTCACTGTTTTCTTTTGTGGAGGAGAATGATACACTCCCCTCGCCTAGCGCTAGTGCAGCCTCCCTCCCTCCCTCCCTCCCTGCCTGCCTGCCTGGCCCAGCTGAGCCGCTTTCCGCCAAGCCTGCCGAGACTGCGCGGAAAGAGTCGGCCTTCCGTTCGCCCGCCGTTGCGTTGCCCATCTTGCCACAGCCAAAAGGCAAACGCAAGGCAAACCAATAATCAGTGTGTGCAGAGCAGGCCTCCACTTAAAACCAATTACACAGGACAGATAGGAGCTGTGTCGCTGGTTTTCCCCCCCCCCCCGCCGCTCCCATGCCAGCGCGCCCATGCCTCGGCAGAATGAGCGGCGTTTGAAATGCCTGATTGGGTGACTCTGAATAACATTCACACGCTCCTGTGCATAGGCGCAGCACCGCGGCTTTGAATCTCGGCACACAAACAGCACACAAGCTGGCCGGCTCCCCGTCTCAAGTCGGTATTTTTCTCAGCGGATGCTCTCATCCTGAATGACATTTGAGAGACTTCCAAGGAGCCCGGTCGGCTGGGCTGTGGATAATGGGTTCGTTCAGCTGTTCATTCCAGGCAGCCGAAGCTACTGTAGTGCAGGAGATCTGAGAGATGCCGGCCGGGCCGCGCGAGGACAGCGATATGATACTTTCGGAGGCCTTTTTTTTTTTTTTTTTCTTCCTTTTTCTTTCTGGGGTTTCAAAGGAGTAAAAACGAGTGGAAAAATACGTCCAGCAGCATCGATCCGGAGTCAGACTGCCTGTTTTTGAGTCCTGAGGCGGAATGGTGGATGCTGAGCTTTGCTTTCTCCAGACCCTCAAAAGTCAATGGAGAGATCCCGATGATGAAGATGCAACGAGCTGATGTATTGTTCCTGCTGCTTGTTGGGGGGAATTATATCTTCCCATTCCATCTTCTTTCATGCTAAGGCCCCCACTCTTTAATTTATAATCACCACCTACACATGTACTAATCACCCAGCTTAATCACAACTGGAGAGGCTCGTAAACAAGGTATTCATCTGGCCTAATTGCAGCATTCCCCGCATATTTCACAAAGAACAAATGATGCAGGCAAGAGGGGAGATAGATGCGGAGATTGCAGGGTTGAAGCCATGGAAATTCTCATCAGGGGAATGCTAAACCATATCTACAGAGTGTGTTTCCACCCTGCATCCTTCCATAGGTACTGCATTGTGTAAATGATCGCATTGAAATGAGTTGATTCATGCTGTGTACAGGCCCCAAGGCGTAATTGTGATTTGCTGATCCATCAGGGGATGCAAATCACGAGCAAATTGATTTGTTGTGAGGTGAGACAACCAAAAAGGTCAATCTAATTCTCCCGTTGTGCAGACATTGATACTGTAAGTGTTTTACATTTGCCTGATTATTAAAATGTCATCAGTGGCACGTGGATGAATGTAGAGGACCATGATATAGCCCGTGTTCCCCAGATACTAATCACAATGTTGCTCCAAGCTGTTTCTGGTGTTTGTTTTGGACAGCGGATTTGTTCTGTCTAGGGCTGTAGCTTCAGTTTAACACCTGATTTACAGTAATTGAGTTCTACCTGAAGCCAGATATAAAGCCTAGCCATTAAACATGTAGACGTGGAAAATAGGGCTGAACGATTTTGAAAAAATATCTAATTGCGATTATTTTGACTGATATTGCAATTGCGATATGATTTGCGATACTAGAGGGAATGATCATTTTTAAATCATTATTCTCATTTTCATTGAAAAACGTATTAAAATGATTATGGTGTGATTTTTGCAGGGATCTGTACCAAACAAAGATGTTTTCTTAAGTCTGTAGAATATGATGTGTAGGCCAGGACATCTCTGCAGCACAACAATATTTCATTTAAAATGGTATTTTGACAGACATTTCACCTTTAACAAATACTGCGCCTCCTGCGATTTGAAAATTGCAGTAGGCCATATTGCGATTTCGATAAAATTTCGATTAATTGTTCAGCCCTAGTGGAAAAGATAGAAAACCCATGTAGATATAGCACCAAAATGAAAGTTGAGACATCTGTAGTCGTCCGTAGCATCTTTTTGTGAAATCAGAACCCAAGTATCTTTCTGATATCAGTTCAAAACAGCCTCCAAAGCTGTTTTAATGTGTATTTTTGCCATAATACCATATCATGAAAATTTCAGTTGAGCTGACGTTGAACTTGGCCACCTCCTGCACGTCGCCGTCCATCAAATGCATCAAATAACAACAAAGTTCTATGTAGCTGCTCTTGTTTTTTTCTGTTCTTTTGCTTTGAGACAGCAATGGCTGCTACTGCTGTCGGCGTCTCACGTGTGTGTGCCCCCTCTTTGCAGACATCCATGATGAGAACGGGCTCAAGCCAGTCATGGTTTACATCCACGGAGGGTCCTACATGGAGGGAACCGGCAACATGATCGACGGCAGCATCCTGGCCAGCTATGGGAACGTCATCGTCATCACAATCAACTACCGACTGGGAGTTCTGGGTGAGTCGACTGATTTGGGGCTTTATTCCGTTTGGGAAAAAGTCGATTGATGGAACGATTGAGTCAGAAAGTGAGCGAGTTATTGATTTAATGATTGATCGAATGACTAATCGGCTGGTTGATTTTTCATGTCCGTAAAAGCTCTCTTGGAGACAAAGTACACTTACTTTCCGTGTGTCTTCACTATTTGAGCAACAAGGTGTACATCCAAGGAGGTAGACAGTGAAAATCTTCTTAAGCTCTTTTTGATTACATTTTTGAATCCCAGCATGACAGCATAATAATAACACCGATAGACCTTTCTCACCGCGCGTTGACGGATCGCCTCGCGCTTTTAATTAAGACGGGCTTACTCACGGTCTGTATGTTCCGCAAGTGCGTTTCATCATGTCATCCTTACAGAGCAAATACGCTGAAGCAAATCAAAAAAGGTTAATCTATTCAAATGCACATATGCATGCAGAGATGTTTTAAACATTTCACGCTTTTTTTCGCCTCCAGCTCTCATACATTATGTCTTTCCAGCGCCAATCGGTCTGCGACGGTAGGTGGTAGGTGGTAGTTTGCATTTTTCTGGGATTCTCCTTCTTTAGAATGGTCGTATTCAAATGCGGCGTCGAAGAGATAAGCAAATGCAAATTGAATGAAGGCTATTACATTTGCAGCCGTTTCATTTTTATTTTGCTTTAATCATTCTGTGGCATCAAACGTCAAGCGGCCAAAATCGACCCGATCAGTCGTTCGACATCGTTCAGTGCGTTTTATTTTGTTGCATCTGTAAGATTAAAGTAGTTCCTAGCACACATGGGACTAGTTTATCTTGTCTTTGACATAAAGGTTTGAGGTCTGGGTTTTCTGTTGCCTGAGAAAATCTGAGAGTCTGAGAGGAGGTTGATAACATCGAAACATTTTGAGTGAAAGGGTATTGAAGTTTCAGCCGCTCTATATCGAAATGCCTTTTGGAGGGAGCTTGGCCGTGGCCATTTTCTGACGAGTTGCACCAGCATGTACTGTGGAAATGGTGGCTGGCGAGTGTTGTAATGGAAAGGAGATGCTTTGCCATCTTCCTCGGATATTGTTTAATATTGTTTGTGACCTCTAAATAGGCCAGAGAACAGATGTTTGAGGTAGTGTTCACCCTTGTAAAAGACTTTAGAGTAACTAAACCCCAAACCCAAATCTGTGTAAAGCCTGACATCTAGTGGTAAAAAGCATGCTGCTGAAATTGCCATCTGCTATTGGCTGATCTATGGTGCCAGGTGATGTCACCACCTGTTCAGCCAATAGCAGATGGTAATTTCAGTAGCATGTTTTTTATCATTAGATGTCAGGCTTTACACAGATTTACAGAGATGCTTGATATTTGGCCTTACTATTCAATTATGTCTGGTCATGAATATTAAAATGATGATGATGATGATGATGATGGTTGAGATGGCATTGGTGGTGATGATGATGATGACCATGCTTACCATATCTTGACTTGCATATCATGTACTTTATGTTGTGCTTTTATAAGAATTACTGGAGAGAATAATGAACATTGACAAAAAAGATAATAACATTTATGAATATAATTGTCCAAGCTAACTGAATGATATTTGAGGGTAAAGCAACTCATGCACCATGTAGTCAGGGCAAAATGGGCTCATTAAGACAGTCCATATGCTGAGATCACTGAAAAAATGGTTTATATCACTTCTTTTCACGTCTTTTCACATTTTTCACTTGAGCACATTTGTTTGATTTGCTTCCTCCATGGCCATTTAGCTAGCTTGGATATTTCTATTCATAAACGTTATCTTTTTTTTTCATACTTCACTTTTCTCTCCAGTAACCGTTCTAAAACCTTACACAACATATGACATCCTTGTCCTGTTTTTCCAACTCATGGTAAACTTGAAATTTTGTGTCTTTGCTGCCAGTTTCAATGTCATTTAATGGGAAAGAAAAAAAAAAAAATTCTTTGTCTAGCCATGGAAAAAATACATATTTTGCTCTGGCTAGCTACCATGGCAACCGGCCCTCATGTTCGCACAAAGAAAAGTGACGCCTCTCACTACCACTTGAAACACACTTGCAGGATCCCATTCCAAGGCAAATGCACTTGTATGGAATTAGTTTGGGTTTAGTTCTTATACTGTATCAATAGCCACATTACACTTGGGCTGGTATGAGATGTTATTTTTCATCCAGCCTTCAGTGTGTGCCGCTATGAATTTGAGGCATCTGCCATGCGGTTTAGATGCTGTTTGCATGCAAGACATGGTCTCTTACCAGTGAAGTGAAGCCACAGTACATTCTTATTCACATGCTACTACCGCCGCTGCTCTGCTCTGCTTACCATTTGTTATAAGGCCGAGCTGTCTGCACCAGTCACTATATTTAGTTGCCTGAGAGCCGGGGGGAAAAGGTGTTCTGGAAAAGTGTGCACTGCGGAAAGGAAAAAAGAAATGAGGGGAGAGAGAGAGAGAGAGAGAGAGAGCGAGAGAGAGGAGGGGAGGGAGAGAATGCAGATGAGAATACAGATAGAGACAACAGAGAACGCTGAGTGCAAATAGAGTCAGATAAAAAAGAACAGAGGGAGAGAGGGAGGAGAGAACCAGAGTGAAAATGTAGGAATGGAGATCTTGTTAGGCGTTCAAGCTACAATAGGCGAGATTTTGATGTAAGAATCCAGCCGTCTTATCAGCCTAAATCACAAAGAGCAACAGAGAAGAGCGTCCCATCCGCACTAATTGAGACGCTGTAGATTCACCCTATTTGCCCAAATTAAATTCTGGTGTCAGGTATGGTATGGAAGAATCCAAATTTAAGATTAAAATACAGACTGTCTCCTAAAACAGACAGCTCTTTTTCCCTCTCTCTTCCCTTTGGCATCCTTTGTTTCCCATAAGAATGCGTTCCCTCTGGTGGTGTCTTCGCCTCGATTTCACATCTGGGAAGAAAATAGCATCATTTAAAGTTTTGTGGATTGTTTTCCATTGCATCTGCTTTTCAAACAGTGAAACATTTGTTAAACATTTCATCGGATTACAAAGAATGAAAGTAGCGTACCTAGCTGCCTCGTAATGAGTGGCGATCACGCTTGTTTGCTTGTTTATTTGTTTATTTAAAGATCCCCATTAGCAGAGAAAATTGCAGCGATCTTATTATGTCAAAGCTACGGTGGCCCTGAGGGGCAAAACACAACAACATTTCACAAAACGCAACATTTCACAAAACGCAACAACATTTCACAAAACATAACATTTCACAAAACACAACGACATTTCAGAAAACACAACATTTCAGAAAACACAACAACATTTCACAAAACATTTCACAAAACACATTTCAGAAAACATGACATTTCAGAAAACACAACGACATTTCACAAAACACGACATTTCACATAACACAACGACATTTCACAAAACACAACGACATTTGAGAAAACACAACATTTCACAAAACACAACATTACAGAAAATATGTGAAATGTTGTGTTTTGTGAAATGTCGTGTTTTCTCAAATGTTGTGTTTTGTGAAATGTTGTTGTGTTTTGTGAAATGTTGTTGTGTTTTGTGAAATGTTGTGTTTTGTGAAATGTGTTTTGTGAAATGTTGTTGTGTTTTGTGAAATGTCGTTGTGTTTTGCCCCTCAGGGCCACCGTACAAATCACACATGTCCATTGATTCTAAATTGAAGTTGTCAGGTTATAACTTACTCTACTTGTCGTTTATGAAGTGCATCTCCCCCATGATAATTTCCCGTAGCGGCAAAACAACAAGTAAATTCAAATGATTCATGCAGTTACATCTCGCAGCCATTAGGAGGCGCCAATGTGCAAAGTCGCCTAGTGCAGCTTTTCCCCACAGCCAGTCTTTAGTACAGCATGCTGCTGAGCTGAAACAGACATCTCGTGTTAACAGATGACAAGCTCTGCAGCTCGCGATGCTGCTTTCGCCGCTGGGCCCACGATAAGGCTAGAGTGTGTGAATGAAGTGAGAGAAGTCATCAGACACTCATCACCCTGCACCACTCACACACACTCTGTTGGACATCTGTCAGTCGCCATATCGCTCGCCTCCTCACACGCTTTCCCTCAGTTGATTTAAAGATGTAGGACTACCTCGCTTTTTATTTGCGGAATCGAGTTTACCACCTTTTTTAGAGCTGATATCCATCTTTATAACATAAATTCATGATATGAAGCTTAGTAAGCGCCATCAAAGTGATGTAAGTACCTGAGGATAGGGTCAAAACAGAAATGAATGCTTTTGTAGAGACATAATAGATTTTTCTTTCTGTTGGTGGTTGTTTGCCTCATGATGATCACTGGCTGGAGATCATAGTTTACCCTCCATTTTATTTACCACTACATCACTGCATTCATGTTGCATTCAAAACAGAAAATTGGGGGAATAAAAAATACATAGATCTCGCAGACTACCCCTTTAATTTCTTTCTTTTTTTGTTCCTTAAAAGACACTATAACTTACATCAGTTTCAAGCTACTTACTATGCTGTGAATTATGAATTTTGGGGAAAAAAGTTTTTTTTACCGCATTAAATAAATGAGAAACTGACATTTAACACGTTGGTGAACAGATTCAACAACATATCCCGCTTTTATGACAATAAAGCAGTAACTTGCCGGTCGTCACTTTGCATTTCTATTCTTGGTTTACGCTAAAATTTGTATTTAAAAATGAAAGTAGATCCGGTCTCCCAATCAGGAACTATCTCTCCTAAATGGTATCCCTCCGCTATGTTCTCTTCTATCAATAATGCTATTTGGTGAAATTCTGTTCTAAAACGTTGGACCCGCAGTCAATTAAAAATCACAGCAGCAGGATCTGATGTTGAATCTGTTTCTCGTTTATTTAATGCGGTAAAAAGAAAAAACAGGATCTTGAGGATTTCCCGAAAATTCATAATTAACAGCATAGTAAGTAGCTTGAAAGTGATGTAAGTTATAGTGTCTTTTAAGGGAAAAAAAAATAGAAATTAAAGGGGTAGTCTGCGAGATATATGTATTTTTTATTCCCCCAATTTTCTGTTTTGAATGCAACATGAATGCAGTGATGTAGTGGTAAATAAAATGGAGGGTAAAACTATGATCTCCAGCCAGTCAGTGAGTCTATTTTCGTGGCCTCATTCAAATGAATGGGAAGTAAAAAATCTGAATGCTACAAACTCATTCAGCTGCATCTGATCTTGGTGATTCGTTTATATTGTGGTTTTCATAGCGGTCAAGTGCCAAAATAACCCCCCATGTTAAAACTAAGTGGAATACTGCTTTAAGATTCCATGCCAGCCTAAAAAAAGGTGCCAAACTCTATCCTGCATAGGAAAAGGTAGGGTGAACCGAGTTCTAGCGGCTTTCACCCTCCACTACACCCGCTGTCCGCAAGCCAACACGAGCCCAGCGTCCGCCGGACTGTAACAGAATCGAGTGCGGCGGGTCGCCGGCGCGCACAGACCTCCGTTCTGGCAGCGGGGACCGCGGCGGAGAGGACGGGACCCGAGTGCCAGGACCGGGGGCCCGGCGGCCCGGGGCCTGGCCGGGGCTTCCGCGGACTCTGCCTTTCAGAACGCGCAGAGTGCCATCTGCCTTCAGAGAGCCGCCGTCACGTGGGCCGGGGGGGCGGGGGGGGGGGGGGGGGGGGTTGACGGCGGGCTTCATTACGCTGCGCTGGGATCTGTCAGAGGCACATGGCGCTCTCCATTTTCTCCCTCTCTAGCCCCCCCCCCCCCGCCTATTATGGCCGGACGTGAGGCGACTGCTGATTCGCCGACTCCTTCGCTCCAAACCAGGGGGGGAAAACCAGCCTCAGTCCAGTCTGCCCACCTTTTTATTTCTCATATACACTGAATGCACAAAATATGAGGTGAATCCAGGTAAAAGCCAGTATCCCTTATTGATTTCCCTTATTAAATCTGTACCAGTCACAAAGGAGGAGATGGAGATAAAGAGAAGCAGACGAGTTAGAGAAGGATTTTTGGGCTTTGAGACATTTGAGATGTGGATTGTGTAAAAAGAGCTGTAACTCAATATCAGGAAGATGCCCCTAATATTTTGTATACTCAGTGTAGTGTTTCCCTACTTTACTTGAAGTGCATTGGGATATATTATAAACAGATTAGAAGCCCATTAGAAGCACAGACAAACCTTTCTAACAGGCAAACATCAGAAAATTACATTCAATTTAACATCATGTCATTAACAGTTACCCCATAAAGTATTCAACCTAGCGTTTGACTGATATGGTTTTGAAGCTCATACCTATACCGATATTTGTTATGAAGCTGCCACTCCCTGATATTTTGTGCCGACATTCAGTATCTTAAATTTTGCCATTTTCATGTCAAAAAAAGTTATTGTTTCGCCACAGATTTGTATTCTTGTCAGAGTGGAAAAGCCTCTGAAAACAGCATTTAGACCCTCATCCATTGAAACCCAGGCTAATGAAATTCTTTTAAGGTTAAATGAGGACTTAATTTGCAAAAACATAATTGAACAATTAAATGAATACATAAAACCCGCAAGGAAATAAAACGTGAATGCGGGACTGTTTTAATGAAGCTGTGGTCAGGGAGGAACCTCCATCATATAAGAGGTGAACGACCCTGACTGGCTCATATCCAATAGGCTATTTAATTAAAGGCCAATATTGGCAAACTGATAAATCAGTCTAACCCTAATTCAACCCTCAATACAAATTTTGCAGACTGTGTTTATTATATCATGCTGTAATTATAGTATCTGCAAACACTTAACTTGAAGCGGTTTTCAGAAGGCGTTAGAAGCACATAGCGAGTGCATGATAATCATCATAATCATAACGTGATATAATGAACATAATATGAAAAAAAAAACAGAGGTTCAGCACTTTATGCAGCAACGGTGAAGTTAATAACATGATATCAAACTGAAATTAATTTTCCGATGTTTGTCTGATGATTTTATAGTGTATGCTTCTAATGGGTTTCTAATGCATATCAAGTTAGAAGGGTCATATATGAATTAATGCTATTCACAAATACAGTTTCTAGTTAGCATTAGTTGCTGTTTGCCTTATGTCAAGAGGTGGAAAGTAACTAAGTACATTTCCTCAAGTACTTAAGTACAATGTTGAAGTACTGGCTCTTGAGTATTTCTACTTTTCCTCCACTACGTTTCAGAGGGAAATCTTGTTCTTTTTCCTCCACTACATTTATCTAATATACATTTATATTACATCTGCCGGCTGTAATTTTACACGCAAAACATACGATAAGCTCATAAAATATGTTGCATTGTTAGAGTTTAAACCCCCCAACAGTATATGGAGCAGTTAGACCGACAACATTAAAATACTTCTTAAAGGTTAATGCTTCAATAATTTAACTCTCTGACAGAATGAGCAGTACATTTTACCACTAATACTTCTATAATTTTACTTATGTCAAATTTTGAATGCATTTTTTCCATTACGGTGTTGCTAGTTTTGCTTAAGTAAAGGATTTGAGTACTTTTTCCACCACTTGCCTTATGTTGATTACTGCCTCGATCTCATAGTTTTTACCAGTTTTACTTTCACTACTGATTGACTCCCCCCCCCCCCCCACTATTTTCCCATCATTCCCCTCAATCAGACTCAGCTAAATGCCTTCTCAGGGTGCCCCGCTAATGCCACAGCGTAATTATGATCCGGCTGTTTTCAAGCAGATGCACTTGTTTCCTCCTATTTTTTTTTTTTTTTTGCTTTTCATAATCCCTGGGTTTACATTTATTCCAGTTGATTGATAAAAACAACCCCCCCCCACCCCCCCTCTGACGCAGCATCATCGCGTCTCATTTTGCGAGAGATTTTTCTTCTCAGGGTCATTGACTCATACTAACCAAGCCGTTATTGTGCCATGAAAATAACACCACCACAGAGTTATTTTTTGTTTTTTTTTTATATTCAACTCATAAATGTCAGTGCAATCATCTTTTTCCATAACGCTTGGAAGGAGGAGTGTGATGTAAGTTGAACAATTCATCAATTTGCTGGGGACCCCCTGGAACCCCCTCAAGGACCCCTGGTGGTCCCCGGACCCCACGTTGAGAACCACTGCTATAGTGCATTAGCAGCCTGGTAAATGCCTGAATTTATGTATGTGGCAAAACAAGGCATAGCTATAATTACGTTCTTGTTATCATCATTAACCTGTATGAAAGAAAAAAATAGATATATGCATTTTTTATCAATAGCCTTCTCTCAATAGAGTTCAGTTAGTGGCATTATTAAGAAATATCAATGTTTTTGCCAGTTATTCTTCAGAGAGCAAAGCACAGTCTTTCATTTCCACATTATGAAAGTGAATGTTTTTCTTTTTAAACAGCCACAGTATAGAAAAATAGATTGTTTCCCTTAGTGGTTTCACAGTGTGTGTAACATGAGGCTGATGCTACTGTATATACTCTACTGTATAACAGCACTCCATTTATATTTATAGGCAATGCATTTATCTTCCACTACTCTCCCTTTCCCATGTTGCTCTGTCTGTTCCACTGTCCTCTGTTCTATTCTAGTATGAAAAATGATGATCTATTCTATTCTATTCATTCTATTATATTCTATTTTACTGCACTCTATTCTACTCTTTTCTACTCTACTCCACTCTATTCCATTCTATTCTACTCTCCTCTATTCTATTCTATTATGAGTAATTACCTTTTCTATTCTATTCTAATCTATTCATTCTATTGTATTCTATTTTACTCCATTTTACTCCACTATTCTACTCTACTCTGTCGTATTATATTCTGCTCTACTGCTCTTTATTCTCCTCTCCTCTATTCGATTCAGCTCTGCTCTTCTCTATTCTCTTCTCCTCTCCTCTTTTCCCCCCTACCCTCCTCTCCTCTATTCTGCTCTCTTCTTTTCTCATCTCCACCTCGCTCCTCTTTTCTCCTCTCCTCTCTCCTCTGTTCGGCTCACCTCTTTTCTCATCTCCCCTCCTCTCCTCTTTTCTCCCCTCCTCTGTCCTATTATATTCTGCTCTACTGCTCTTTATTCTCCTCTCCTCTATTCGATTCTGCTCTGCTCTTCTTTATTCTCTTCTCCTCTCCTCTTTGCTCCTCTACCCTCCTCTCCTCTCCTCTTTTCTCCTCTCCTCTCCTCTTTTATCATCTCCACCCCTCTCCTCTTTTCTACTCTCCTCTCCTCTTTTCTCATCTCCACCCCTCTCTCCTCTTTTCTCCTCTCCTCTCCTCTTTTCTCATCTCCCCTCCTCTCTCCTCTCCTCCTTTTTCCTCCTCTCCTCTCTCCTCTATTCTGCTCCCCTCTTTTCTCCTCTCCCCTCCTCTCCTCTTTTCTCCTCTCCCCTCCCCTCCTCTCCTCCTTTCTCCTCTCCTCTCTCCTCTATTCTGCTCTCCTCTTTTCTCCCCTCCCCTCCTCTCCTCTTTTCTCCCCTCCTCTATTCTATCCTATTCCGCTCTGCTCTTCTTTATTGTGTTCTACTCTACTGTATCAGAGGCCTCTATAGCAGCCTGAGGGCAGGTATTCAGCCTCCCAGCCTCCTCCTCCTCCTCCTCTTCCTCCTCCATGACTCCTCCCCGCTCCGTGAGGACGCTCGTGGCTGGGAGGAGGTCACCGGCCGCTCTAAATCCCTCCTCCTCCTCCTCCTCCTCCTCCTCCGTGAAACGTCGGGAGTGGCGAGGTGACGCCTCCTGACACGACGGCTTGCAGCTGCGGTCTCCGATCCCGCCGGTGAAAAAAAAAAAAAAAAAAAAAAAAAAAACCCCCGCCGCAACAACATTGCGTTTCCTCTTCTTGGCCGGGGCGCACGGGGCGAGGGGGGCGGGGGGGGGGGGGGGGGGGGGAGGAGGGTGAATGGAGTCATCTGTCGCTTTGGCAAAACAGTCATTAACATGACAAATGGTGCTCTCTGTGTGCTTTTGACAATGTGTGCCACTTTCCATGGCACCGACTAATCAGCGGCGTTCGCCCGGGCCTCCATTACATCAGCCCTCCTCCTCCTCCTCCTCCTCTTCCTCCTCCTCCTCCTCCTCCTCCTCCTCCATGCGGCGGCCTTTACAGCTCTGATTCAGGTTATCGAGTTAAAATGGCACTCCGGTGAAATCGCTGACACCTATTGCATTGCAAGGGCGGCGATCGGTGTTGTTTGTTTTTTTGTTTTTTTTTTCCTGCAGAGCTATCTCTCACTCACTTCCATTTTTTTTTTATTTAGAACTTCTTGGAAAAGTTTTTTTTTTTTTTTCGGTTATGTAACCCACCGAAGCCTCCGTGTTTTCCAGCCAAACCTTTGCTTTTTAAAGGTCACTGCTGTCATAGCCCTTTGGTCAGCTTTCATTGTAATTCTGGAGCAAAAAAACTGAAATGTATTGATATTCATGTTGAAATCATGTATTCTCTCACCCCCCCCTCTACTGTTTGAGTGAATTGGAAGCGATAGAAAAAATGCTTAAAAAAAAAAGAGTCATTGTCGGCTGAGAAAAACGTTACATTTCCAGCGTTTATTAGCTTTTGAGCCGCTCTTAATGCCGAGTCTGTTAGCTACAGCAGAAGCTAAAGAACGCAACAGATGCACTGGGGGGGTGGGGGTGGGGGGGTGGATTTGAGAGGGTTGAAAAAGCCCAGCTGGTTTTTTTTTTCCCCGGGAGTAGACTGGACGTCACTGCCGGCCTCAACCTGCACACGGAGCTAATAACGGCTGATAAAATGGCCGAAAGTGGGATAGTGTTTAAAATGTTTTTTTTTGGTCAGTGGCTGAGTAAATCTCCGTGATCCGAGGCTATGTTTTTAAATCTCCCCAGGCTTCCAGTGACAGATGACGGCTGCATCAACCCTCTCCCTCCCTCCCCCTCCCCCCCTCCCCCCCTCCCTCCCCTCCTTCTGTTTTCTCAGCTAATGCGTTGCTGGTGATATACTTTGCTTTGAGTAAATGCCGCAATAAAGCAATGGATAGTGAACATAATTGTACGCTGCATTGAATTTTTCAGCAATTACAATTGGTTGAGATGGCTGCTCATTTCGCTTGAATTGAAAAGCAGCCCAGCAGGTCTGGTGGATAATGAAAGAGAATAGCAAATCGCCGAGCCAAATGGACACTTTGACAAAACAAACCAAAAAAAAAAAAAAAAAAAGCCAAAACATCTAAATCAGAGATGGCTAAGTGGAGCAGCATAGTGGCAAAGATAGTGGCATTTGCTTTTAATCTCTGACGGCAATGTGCCAGAGTGCTGATTTGCTATTTTGGAGCTTACTGAACTGGTGTCTTTATTGGGGCTCCAGCCCTCAGCTGAACAGTTACAGTCACTCATAGAAAATCAACACGGCCCATTTCCCCCACTGACTCCTGGGATTGCATGTGTCACCTCCCCTGACCCTTGCACATTCGAGTTTAATCATTGCCATCAAATGGCAACAGCAAATATGACATTTCTCTGGTTCATACAGAGGCACATGTACAATTTACTCAAAATGGCATGCCACTCATTTTTTAACATCATGTGCCACATATTTTGTAGACACTGTGGCTTTTTCACACCAGTAACATGTAATTTGGTGGATGCTTTTATCCGGAGTGCCTTACAGTACTGTGAGTATATGCATTTGTAGCATGGGTGGCTCCAGTAAGACACAATCCCCCTAATCCTGGCAGTGTTACGGCCCTGCTCCACTACAGCCATCAGCCGTCAGCCATCGAAGGAATGATTCCTTTACCAGCACTGAAAGATGCTCCACTGCTCGGGTTGCGTCCGCATTGCGTTGCGTCCGATGGCTGTGTGTTCCTAACCCTGGCAGTGTTAGTGCTTTGCTTTAGGGAATGGAACCCCTAACCTTAGCAGTGTTACTGCCTTGCTCTATGGAATGGAACCTCTAACCTTGGCAGTGTCAGTGCCTTGCTCTTTGGAATGGAACCTCTATCCTTGGCAGTGTTAGTGCTTTGCTTTAGGGAATTGAACCCCTAACCTTAGCAATGTTACTGCCTTGCTCTATGGAATGGAACCTCTAACCTTGGCAGTGTCAGTGCCTTGCTCTATGGAATGGAACCTGTATCCTTGGCAGTGTTAGTGCCTTGCTCGACAGAACTTTATCCCTAACCGAGGCAGTGTTAGTGCCTTGCTTTAGGGAATTGAACCCCTAACCCTGGCAGTGTTAGTGTCTTGCTCTATAGAATTGAACCCCTAACTCTGGCAGTGTAAGTTTCTTGATCTAGGGAATTGAACCCCTAATGCTGGCAGTCTTAGTGCCTTGCTCTAGGAAATTGAACCCCTAATCCTGGCAGAGCCTTGCTCTAGAGAATGGAACCCCTAACCCTGACAGTGTTAGTGCCTTGCTCTAGGGAATTGAACCTCTAACACTGGCAGTGTTAGTGCTTTGCTCTAGGGAATTGAACCCCTAACCTTAGCAGTGTTACTGCCTTGCTCTATGGAACTGAATCCCCAACACAGGCAGCGTTAGTGCCTTGCTCTAGGGAATTGAACCCCTCACCCTGGCAGTGTTAGTGCCTTGCTCTAGGGAATTGAACCCCTCACCCTGGCAGTGTTAGTGCCTTGCTCTAGGGAATTGAACCCCTATACCTAGCAGTGTTAGTACCTTGCTCTAGGGAATGGAACCCCTATCCTTGGCAGTGTTAGTGCCTTGCTCTAGGGAATTGAACCCCTAAACCTAGCAGTGTTAGTACCTTGCTCTAGGGAATAGAACCCCTAACATTGGCAGTGTCAGTGCCTTTCTCTAGGGAATTGAACCCCTAACCCTGGCAGTGTAAGTTTATTGATCTAGAAAATTGAACCCCTAATCCTGGCAGTTTTAGTGCGTTGCTCTAGGAAATTGAACCCCTAACCTTGACAGTGTAAGTGCCTTGCTCTAGGAAATTGAACCCATAATCCTGGCAGAGCCTTGCTCTAGAGAATAGAACCCCTAACCCTGACAGTGTCAGTGCCTTGCTCTAGGGAATTGAACCTCTAACCCTGGCAGTGTTAGTGCTTTACTCTAGGGAATTGAACTTCTAACACTGGCAGTGTTAGTGCTTTGCTCTAGGGAATTGAACCCCTAACCTTAGAAGTGTTACTGCCTTGCTCTATGGAACTGAATCCCCAACACAGGCAGTGTTAGTGCCTTGCTCTAGGGAATTGAACCCCTCACCCTGGCAGTGTTAGTACCTTGCTCTACGGAATGGAACCCCTATCCTTGGCAGTGTTAGTGTCTTGCTCTAGGGAATTGAACCCCTAAACCTAGCAGTGTTAGTACCTTGCTCTAGGGAATAGAACCCCTAACCTTGGCAGTGTCAGTGCTTTTCTCTAGGGAATTGAACCCCTAACCCTGGCAGTGTTAGTACCTTGTTATAGGGAATAGAACCCCTAAGCCTGGATGTGTTAGTGCCCTTCTCTAGAGAATTGAACTCCTAAACCTGACAGTGTCAGTGCCTTGCTCTAGGGAATAGAACCCCTAAACCTGGCAGTGTTTGTGCCTTGCTCTAGGGAATAGAACCCCTAAACCTGGCAGTGTTTGTGCCTTGCTCTAGGGAATTGAACCCCTAACCCTGGCAGTGTTAGTGCCTTGCTCTAACCAATGATTCACACAGGACTTCAAATGAATCCGCACTAGACTGCTTTCGACAATTCTGACCTACATCTATCAAAAGCCCATTACAAAAAAAAAAACACAAATGAAAAACATGCAGTTTAGCGATGTCTGATTGAATTTTCTTGTAGCTTGATTTGCTTGCTTTTTTATCTTTGTGTGTCTTTTTCTCTTTGCAAAGCTGTCCTATTGAACAACACAGCGGGTGCAAACTGCTTGGTTACGACATCCTTGAGCTATAATCCATACACAACTTCTTTATACCGTCAAATGTAAACCATAGACAGCACTATTCAATATACTATACAAACACACAGTGTAGCCGACACTTAAGAATATTGATCGATAAAGAGTAGCTTGTACCATGCGAATGTAACGCTATGCAGCTCAGCACAGTTTTGATTTCACTGAAATAGAAGGAGAGAGGGCTTTTTTTTCCCTGTGGTCGACCTTTATCTTCAATTTCTTTTTTTTTTTTTTGTGTCACCCATTATCTACACATCAGAGCTGATGTGCCGCATTAGCGTTTCATTTTCAAAGCATATTCATCTGCACAGTTTAAGATGTCACCACACCCCGGCCCTGGGATCTGAATGGTAACTCGGCTAAAAGTGATAACATCAAACAGTAAACAGCATTGAGAAGAGATCCGCGGTTTGACAGCTTTGTTACGGTCGACTCAAAAGATGTCCGTGAATATACTATAGTATTTGCCAGTGTGAATATTAAAATCGTATTCGCTCTCTGGTATGGCTCAAGAGCCGGATGCCTGCACAAAAGCTCAGTATCTCATTCAGCTCCTGCAGACAGTTACTACATCAAAGACAGCGGTTCCTTACACTCGCAGAAAGGCATAAGCTCCCGTCAGAGGATATTACTGAAGTTCTCTTATCTGCATGCTGTCATTCCTGCATTAGGATGGAAGTGGTATGGAAATGAGCGAGTTATAAAGAAAGAAGATGAGGATGGACATTGCTTCTCATAGCCCATTGCTCAGGGATTATATGATCAGCCACTGAACTGTGCATGTACTTGTACAATGGCGCGATGCACGCAAGGTAGCAAGGACATTTGAATTGTGACAACACTATATCCACCTGTATTCAAAGGAAAAATCCATCCTAAAAAACAGGTATTAGTCATGTACCTTTCATTTTTGGGCCCATTTTTGTATAAATTCCAGGCCAAAAGTAGGTAAAGCTACAATGGAGTTTGATAGTAGAAATTGTGTCGACCGGAAGGCACGTTCACGCCTGTTCTCTCGGGGCTGTTGAACGGCATTCTGGGAAATGTAGGCAATCAGTAGCTGAAGTAGAAGTAGACGAGGCAGGTTGAGGGAAAGCGGCTGCGCCAAAAAAAGTAAATTACAACACTTCATCACAAAATAACTTGCTTGGAATGCATTGAACATCACAGGCTGCTGATATCTGACATTGTATCCAAGGGTCGATTTCTCCCTTAAAAGGCTTCTTGTACACTGCTGAGATACTCTGCTCCCAGACAAGTAAAGGACAGCTGATATCGTAACACTAATTAAGGCATGGGCCTTTGGAAGCCTGTTTCAAATTACATGAGCTCGTATCTGATCGGGCCAGGGTTTTCCTCCGATGCATGACTCGACATTTCAGAAATATTGATCTACAGTTTAAGTCTCCTTTAGCTACCTTAACGAATGATATAATGCATAATTCGAATGAGGTCATGGGGGCTGCTATGACATTTCAAAGCCTTGTCAATTTTGTTAAAGGTTACAGGACTTAGACACAGACATCAACATGGGATTTTAGTTTTGGCTAAATAAAAAATAATCTGGAGGCATTTTCATGAAATCTGCTTAATACATTAGTGACAGGTGTTCATTTAAAATGTGTGCTTTCGAGGTAACAAAGGATTTAGTTCGTTCTTATTCTCCCATAGCAAACCCTGGCCTCTCTTAAAAAAATATGTTTTTCTCTTGTTTCTTCCAGTGGCAACACAAAGCAATTCAATTTCAGTTCAATGATCGACATTCGGCGTAAGTGAGAGCGAAGCAAGCAACAGAAAATAGATACTTCAATTTCTTTTTTATCATGAAGTTATGCCATTTCCCCCTATTTTCCTCATGGTTGCTCATTTTGACGTCTTTAGTTTCTAATCATGACAAATGAATTTATTGGAAATAAAGTGTGAAATTAGTTTTGAAAATGGAGTCGTCATATTGCGGTTAAAGTTATCTGAGGTGACAAAAACAAAAGCGTCCATCATCCAACATCCATTATGTCCCTCCTCCTCCTCCTCCTCTCGCTCCTCCACTGCCTCATTCTCATCAGTGTCTTAAAGGGGAGTACCACTCAAATTAACAACTTATATATGTTATTCCTATGGGCTAGGGGAGGCCAATCAATCACAGAACACAAACCGCTCTCTCCCAAGGCTAGAAACTCCAGGCACTGGTGTCATCAAGATGTAAACTCGTTGCTTTTCTGTGGAGCAGCTCCAGATTTTGCGGGGGCTGATTTTTGGCAGCAGACTGTTTGTTTGAGTGTTTACCCGCAAATGAGAATCATTCTGTATTAATCTAGTTCATAGATACTATGTATCCATAGTAAATTCCCCTGGTTGCTCTTATAGCCGCCTTTATCTTATTAAATTCATTCTCCAGGAGCAGCTCCAGGTTTGACATTTTGATGCCAATACAGGTTTAAGTTTTAAATATTGATTGGACTGTGGGAATAACAAAAAATTGGTAACACTTTATAATTATTATAAGGCATCATAAGTGCATCTTTGTTAAATTCTAATTGTTAAAATCAGAGCATGACATAATAAACACAATGTGGATAAACTGAGGGGTTGAATACCTTATGATTCAACTGTATAATTAGGGCTGCAACTAACGATTATTTTCATTGTCGATTAATCTGTTGATTATTTTCTCGACTAATCAATTAGTTGTTTGGTCTATAAAATGTCAGAAAATTGTGAAAAATGTCTATCAGTGTTTCCCAAAGCCCAAGATGACGTCCTCAAATGTCTTGTTTTGTCCACAACCCAAAGATATTCAGTTTACTGTCATAGAGGAGGAAAGAAACCAGAAAATATTCATATTTAAGAAGCTGGAATCAGAGAATTTTGACTTATTTTTCTTAAAAAATTACTCAAACCGATTCATCGATTATCAAAATAGTTGGCGATTCATTTAACAGTTGACAACTAGTCGATTAATTGATTAATCGTTGCAGCTCTATATATAATATTGATGTTTTTCTACTGATTATATTGTAAGAAAAGTTAATGTATGCTTCTAATACAGTCCACTTTCACTGAAGCACAATGGACTTCCAAGTATTACCAAAAATTCTTAGACTGAGCTGTATTTCCCCTTTAATCCTCACCACTAACATCACAGCAACACTGCAGTCAATGAACCATCCCATGGCTGCTGTGTTTTTTTTAACATCCATGCTGAACCGCGCATTGGTCTTTTAAAGTTCTAATCCCACAGTACCACCGACTGGCTCGGATGCCATTTCTCCAGGCATCACCAACAGGGGTCACAGCCCTTCGCTGGTCAGCTGGGATTCACTATTACCAGCCGGAGCCAAATATCTATTGAAGAAAGCGACGGTGAATGAAGCCGGAGCCAGCGTGTTCAGTGACCCAGGTGTACACCCACAGACACCTCGTGAGCCAACACAAAAGATCACTCTCCGGCTTCATCCATCTGGAAGCCCACACAAACAACTATATTGTTGCCAGAGCTGAATCGAGGGTGAAAAGGTAAACTTTATGTTCCGCCGAGAGCTGCCGGCAAAGCAGAGCCGCCTCGGTTTAGGGCCAGAGGAGGTCGAATCCCGACGCTTACGTAACGCCGGAGTATCCCGAGTGTCAACCCCGCGGATTACCGGACCACCAGGACGCGGCGAGCCACTGCCAAAAAAAACCCCCGGAGCCGGAGCGTAGACCGACCGAAGAACCGGGGCTCATTTGCATTATATCTGTGGGGTAGCGCGTTCCCCAGATGCAAAGCTGATTAAAGAGTGATGTCGCTCAACAACTTGAGGGCAGAGAGAGAGAGAGAGAAGAGAGAGATGGCCGACCACCAAGCGGGCCGACGGTGCTTTGATGTTCTGAAGACACAAGCGTGGAGGCGTCGGCTGTTTGTTCTCTCCCTAATTAACCCGTCTGAATCATAATGAATGTGCATATGCTCTCCCATGGCGCTCCTCGACTCCACATTCGCCGGGGTTCTGCATGCATGTCATATGATAGCCCTGTTTTTACAAAGAATTCTGTCTTATTTGCCTCAAATCTGCGTATAAACCAGGTGCACTGACTTATTTTGCGTTGGTGCCAGCAGTGAAAAGTGAATTTTGGGACAATTCTCGCTTTAGACGAGTGGTTCTCGACCATTGGCCCATCGAGGCTCGAGAGTACGCGCTTTTTCTTCCATGCCAACCAATCGCTACGGCTGCCGATTTCAAACCGAATAGTGAAGTCAGCTGCTGTAGTGTTTGGGCGGAATGAAAACCTGCAGACTGACGGTTGAGAACCGCTGCCTCAGATTAATGATGTGCCGTTATACCTGAGCGCCCGGAAGATATCACCTGTCAGAGCACAGGAATTCACCGCGTTCATCCGTGATAATCACAAAAGCAGCCGTTAAAAACTTGGTGAGAATGCACCACAATCAACCCTGAACTGAACGCCGCGAGGGACAGAATGAGGCGTTGGAGAAAAGATATACGTACATCCCCTCCCATAGCGGTAACCATGACAACTTCATTGCATTAAAAAGAGCAGGGCATGCCGTCCTGCCAATTAGGGATCCATTATTGAAGGGCAAATCACTTGCGGCAAGTCTCTCGAGGCAAAACCAAGGACTAGCTCAGTAAATAATGCCGGTGCCACTGTAGCAATTACTTCGACATGTTTTGCATATCCCAATTATAGAGTACTATGGCACATTGATTTCGCACTTTGGTTTTTTTTGGGGGGGGGTTGGGAGGGGTGAACTGTGCATCAAGCCATTTACAAACCTGTCAAGTAGGAGTCGGTGCCTGGAAGACCCGTGGCACTTGACAAAGAGGTTTAGCAGCCGCCTCGACGTGGTTATGTGTTTGCTTAGTATCGATTCCTCGCGTAATGTTTTCACTTCTGTCGACTTGGCATGAGCGCTGACGTGACGGAAAACCGCCCCACAACCAGCGGAAAAGGCAGGGCAGACGCTACGCCATCAAGTCACACCGACACTCTTTCATCCGTGGCCCATGGCGGCAATTTGACTCCATCATCAGCAATCGCGCTGATTGATCGTCTATTAGATCACGCCGCATTTCCTCCCCTGCCGCTCCACATGAGTTCATCGCAGCTTGAAGCCCAAACTGTACATGGCTGCGTTTGATTAGGGCGTAAAACTCTGTTTTTCGAGGAACTACTCAGGTAGTGTTAATGGATCGGCGTTCTGGCTTGACATAACCAATAAACGCGGGCTAATGCTTGGTTGAATAGAATTTCTGCCGGCACTCTTATTCCCTGCTTTATGGTGGAGGTCAATTTTCTCATCTCCCTTGATTGATTTTCTGAAGTTGCAATGAACATCATAACAAGTGAAGCATTTTATGTTTGAGTTTGACAGTGGATACTGTCTGGAAAAACAGCAGCTGTGCGGAGAATGGGAACAGAGTGATGCTTGTTTTTTTGGATGAAACTTCAACTAGCATGGCTATGTTTTTTGTCTTGCTTTTGATCTCTGCCTTGATCTGCTCTTGCCCACCAGACAGCTTCCATGTTTTTATTCTACAGCAAGGGCTATTTCCTACCTTGTCTTGTTTCCCCAAGACCCTTTTTGTGGTCAGCTCCATGTTCTGAAGGCAGGAGCACACAGTTCCTCTCGTCCAGCCTGACCAAGCACAGTAAGGTTGTGCTTTGTACTGTAGGTGTACTTCCATGGTCACACTATGCATTAAAGGTCCCATATTATTCAGATTTCATGATTTATGTTTTCAAATCTACCATGGCTCAGGATAAGAATAATGTTGCTCATGGTGTTTTGCAAATAAATGTAGTTCCATTAAAAGTTGAACTTAATTAGTTAAATCGGTTGAATTTGATAACAAAGTCCTCACAATACCCCTGATTGGTTGATGACAGCAGCTGCTCTAATTCAAATGAGGTAAACCTGCTGAGTGGAGGCTTTCCGGTGCAAACTGGCCTGATTGGATGGATTTCAGTAATTCTTTAGTAAGAGTTAGTCTGAAACTGCTGTTTTGACAATGCAATAACTTTAAATTTAACCACTTAAACAAATTCAAATTTTAACAATATCTTCATTAAACACGTTTGATTGAATATTTCTATAAAACATTTGGAAAACAAAATATACCCTCTGTATTTTTGACTGGTGCTGCTGTGCGTAGCATTTTTAAACACCGATTGTCAGGATGCTTATGAACCTCCAAATCAGAGGCCAGAGGCTGTCAATCATCTCAGCGATGGTCTCGTTTGGTAATGGTAATTATACTAATGTCTCAAAATGAATGTGGTAATGAGTCATTGATGGGAAAATGCTACACACAGCACCTCTAACTAACAACAGGTCGAATGCATTGCAAGTCAAATGCCTCAAATAACTTTACATATTCATGGTTGAAGGGGCTCTGAGTGTGGCAAATACAAACCTTAGTATAGTATAGTGTAGTATAGTATAGTAAAGTATAGTATAGTATAGTATAACTTTACTATATATACTGTATGTAGTGTATGCTGTATGTACTGTATGCCACTGTCTTCAAGGTCCTTTACTTCCTGTATCACTCCTCCATGGAACAATAACCCAAATCAATATGGCATTTATTTATTTATTTTTATCTGGGATTGATTATTTCACTCTGAATGTTTGATGTACCTGGACTGTATTAGGCACAGTGCTGGGCTTGTTACTTAAAAAAAAAAAAAAAAGCGATATATGAGTTATTACTCACTGTTATCACTTTACTTATGACTCCCCTTTACTTGTTACTCCCTGGAAGCAAGTATTTTGTGACTCTACTTTCTATATTAATTTTCCATTGCATCCCCAAAATTCAAAAAATCGACCACTAACACAAAAGAAACTGGAGGATGGTGGTGGGATATAGTTTTTGATTACTTCTAATTCAGTCTGGTATTTAAAGGTTTGATTGGTAACTGTAATATTATTGCAGAAATTGAAATAATAATTGTGTTACATTATTCTTTGCTGTGTAAGTAATGTTACTGTAACATGTTACCAAGTAATGGGTTTGGCTTTGGAAACAAGATGGCTGCTCAGTTAGCTGCCATAAATGCTATATCTGAACCTCAGCTGTCTTCTTTACATCCACCTGAAGAGACTCAGACAACAGCATAATGTATTACGAGGTTGGTTTATACTCTCTTAAGAGTGGGACTGCTGAAATTAATTTTTTTATTCAACAAGTACAGATTCTGACATAGATATCTCTTCAGTGGAGAATGCAGTAACTTTTGGCTACTTGGCTAGCTAGCTAATGTTGGCAGCTGAACTGTTAGCAAACCTAGCTTATAGCGTATTATTTACCGTAGGACAGAGAGTCTCAACCTTTTCCATATCAAGGACCCCTAGTTTAGTCCACAATAAGGTCACGGACCCCCATTTGTTGAGATTTTGTCTCTTAGACCCAAATCTGAGAATATTTTTATTGCTAGATATTATTTTGTCCAGAATTCTATGAATATCTGTATTTTAGGTAGAGAGATAACAGAGAAACTATGATCAAAATCTTTTCTTCTACATTCTCTAATTGTGTTAACTTCTTGTAAATGAAAGAATGGTGAAGTTTAACAATTCACCAATTTGCTGAGGACCCCCTGGAACACCCTCAAGGACCCCTGGTGGTCCCCGGACCCCACGTTGAGAACCACCGCCGTAGGCTACATACAGCAGTGTGATTTATTATAAAATGTCAGAGTATGTGTTGTCTTCCCATCAAAAAAATGTGGCCATACATCACTATAGCAGTCCATGTAAACTTATAGGGAAAGAACCCTTTTTTTTATTGAACAAAAAACAAAGTACAACTGCTAGGCGGTGTCAATGTTTGAACACACAAAGTTCAAAGTTAAGCCATCAATTTTTGAACATCACCATACATATATACAAAATAATAGTAAAACAATCATTAAAAAAAAGACAGATGGCAGTGATATAATGTAATTACACCACATCGAATAGTAAGTCATTATAGCAAATTTAGTGATTCTAGTGAAGAGGCAAAGTCATCATGAAAGGCTTGAAATCTGGCTTTCACTTTTGAGAATATACTTTTGTGGATATAAAATGTCCCCGTTAAGATCATTAAATATGATCTGAGTTCATCCTCCCATCCTTACGTCTTCGAAACTCATCTCCATGCGAACACGATTATGAGAGACTGAACCGAAGACTTCTAGGTAAAGCTAGATTTTAACACTGATACTACTTTCACTTTGTTTTATTAAAGGAACAGTTCGCCCCAAAATGAAAATTCTGTCATCATCTACTCACCCTCATGCCAAATGAAACACAGGTGAAATTTGTTAGTCCATATAACACACAGGGAGGTTGCCAGCACAACTTGGTAGCAGCCTTCTCCAAAACAACTGAAGTCAATGGGGACCTGTTCTTTAGAGTTCCAAAAAGACCTACAGTATATTTACACCATCATTTAGTGCAAATCTTAACTTGATTTTTTTTTTTATTTACTTATATGGACAAACTTCACCTGTGTTTCAACTGGCATGAGGGGGAGTAGATGATGACAGATTTTTCATTTTTGGGTGAACTCTTCCTTTAATTTAATAAAGAAGAAAGTCGAGTTGTACACTGTGACTTTCACATTTCATAGACACAGAGAGAGTGTAGTGTCTCATATCTTTTTGCCCCGGCTGAACTGGCTCTTGAGGACCGTGGCTCTGTCCTAATAAGGCCCTGGCTGGCTGGCTGGCTGGCTGTGTGCTGCAGAGTTGACAGAGAGCTGGGTATTGTCAGATGGCTGGTTCACGTGCGTCTGGCAGCCCTGTGGAGGGTGACCTGCGAGACCCTGATGGATTTGATAGCCCAGCATTTGGAGGACAGATGGCATGTGCTGAGGTGACGGTAGTGGGCTGTGTAGTGTGTGTGTGTGTGTGTGTGTGTGTGTGTACGGGCACGCACGTAAGGGCAGCTGACGAACAAGGGGATTTAATGCCTTGTGACCCAGATCCACCCTAAGCAGTGATGTGTGCCCAGTGTTTCAGTGCATGTGTGTGTGTGTGTGTGTGTGTGTGTGTGTGTGTGTGTGTACTTCAGCTGTACCCCCTATACTTCCCCCATCCGTCTGTACAGTAAGTTTACATCCCTGCATTATCAGCTTTTATCACACAAAATCCCTTTTCCGCCTCCTGTGTTTTTTTTTCCAAGCGGTATACTGGAAACCGTTGACAAGTGTGTGTGTGTGTGTGTGTGTGTGTGTGTTGGAGCTTACTCCCCCTCCATCACTGTCACCCGGCTGTCCCCCCCCCCCCCCACACACACACCTGGACGAGCTGTCATTCCGACGGAGAGGCCCCCTTCCGCCCCTCTCGTCCCCTTCGCCCACCCACCCACCCTCCCCCCATTTACTTCCCTCCCTCCGTCCCGCCTGTCCTCCCCCACTCTTCGCTACAGTCTGCACACACACACAGGCTTGATACCTGTGACAGCCCTGTCACACATCATACACCCCCCCCCCCCCCCCCCCCCCCCCCCCCCCTGCAATATGCACTCCATCGGCTGTGTGTGTGTGTGTGTGTGTGTGTGTGTGTGTGCAGCTGGGGTCGGAGGAGGAAGCTTGTTAGCCACCCTTGCGGGCCGGCCGTCACTTCCACAGCCTCGTGTTCCCTTATTTTTTTTCTTCTTCTTTTCTTTCCGCAGAACACCCCCCCCCACCCCCACCCACCCCCCGCCTCGGCATTCCCGTCGCGTCTGCACTGCCGGCTCCGAAAATGATTTGAATTCTAATGTTTGTTATTAATTTATTACCCACGGAGGCGAATTAACTTGCATCCTCATTAACACTCTATCAGGGGATAGGCTCAGTTTCACAGAAAAAAAGAAATACTCACAGATATTAGCGCGGTATTAATCAAATCACCCCTAAATCGCCTCCTTGTCCTTGTCCTGAAGGTCGGGGGGGGTTTTCCTCCATCGATATGACTAAGTGACTCCTTCACCCCCCCGGGGTTGAGACGGCGGGGGAAACATCTACACTTTTTTCATTTCGGGAAAAAAAAACTTCTTCCTCCCCCGCGTGCCCTCGTTCCGTCCTCTGCCGAGTGCGGATGACGCCACGGCTGGCCGGGTTTCGGGAGCAATTTGGGAAACCGAGAGGGGTGGGGTGGGGGGGGGGCTGACATTCCCGCTCGACTCAGCTGGACGAAGGGGAAAAAGGGGAGGTGAGGTAGGGAGCAAAGGCGAAGAGAGGGAATATTTTGGGAGAGGAGGCCTTTTTTCGCACCAGGCAGGCAGGCAGGTTTCCTCTTGGCCAGCTGTTTAGGAGGTTTATCAAGAGACTCCACATCAAGCCTGTCAGCAGTGGTGGAAAGTAACTAAGTACATTTACTCAAGTACTGTACTTAAGTACAATTTTGAGATACTTGTACTTTACTGAGTATTTCCATTTGATGCTACTTTATACTTCCACTCCACTACATTTCAGAGGGAAATATTGTACTTTCTACTCCACTACATTTATTTGACAGCTTTAGTTACTTTTCAGATGGAGATTTGACACAATGGATAATATAACAAGCTTTTAAAATACAACACATTGTTAAAGATGAAACCAGTGGTTTCCAACCTTTTTGGCTTTTGACGTCTTACAAAAAGCAGTGTGTAGTCGGGTCACATTTCAGATGTCTATGAGTTGTTAACAGCTCCACCAAATAGTGATTTTTCCCTCTAAACCTCACATGGTTTCATTTCAATAAATGTTCAAATGATCCAATATTTCAGCAAAAATCAAAGATTAGAGAAAAAGTCCAAAAATGAAAACAGATTTGTGTATCAGAACTTTGTTTTTTCTTATTTCCTCTCCCATTAATCATCTCAAGACCCCTCAGATTTAGCTGGTGACCCTTTGGAGGGGCCCGACCCCTAGGTTGGGAACCACTGGACTAAACTAGCTAACTGTATATAAAGTAGTTCAAACATGCTGCTTACACACTGATGCTTCAGTATTAATAATCTAATGATGTCATATATAATAAAATATCAGTCAGAGGGACCAAACCACTACTTTTATTTTAATACTTTAACTACATTTTGCTGCTAATACTTATGTACTTTTACTTAAGTAGAAGTTTTCATGCAGGACTTTTACTTGTAATGGAGTATCTTTACATTGCTGTATTGGTACTTTGGTGGTACAGCATCTCGCTAAGGTGATTCCTCCCAGCTTTGAGCTCACCATCATGTCTCTACGGATTTTAAATGGTGTCGCGTGATTGAATCTCGAGTTATTGCTCTCTCTGAGCAGAGGTATATTAACCCAACACAATATGAAAGCCCACCAACCTGGAATACAATTTGATTGACTCATGTTCTCCCCCCTTCTGCCATCACCATGCGCACTCTTTGCCTGGGTAATATGAACTACTCTCGGGTTCGCCACTTTCATTTCACTCCTTCTAGTCCAAGCCCGCCATTTTCTCATTCAATTAGAAAATTAATCACCTGATTAATCAAATTAATCTGAAGAGTTTTCATTCTGAAATGAGATATCCACCGATGGAAAAAAAAAAAATGCCGTAGATGTTTTCAGTTAACGTCTCCGCATGAAAACAGTAATATTACTCAGGAGAATCTTCTGTATTTTTTTGTAACACTGATTATTAACTGTGCTTAACATGTTCCCCTCGCAAAGAAAAACTGACACATTGCCACTCGGAATAAAAACCTTCAAATCCTACTCTGCTATTAGAGAGCTTAATTGGCCCCGGCTGCTTGTCGTCCCCCTTTTTTGAATGTCAATTTCCGCAAAGCGAGCGGGAGGGGAGAGCGTGAAATGAATATCCGAGCGAACGAACCCTGCAAAAAAAAAATTCAAAAAGTCATAGGTCGGGGGGGGGGGGGGGGAATTCTGTTGGTATAGCGTCGAGGAGGCGAAGTCAGCAAGTCACGAGCATGCAAATGAAAAAAAAAAAAAAAAAGATAAATATCGGCTGTCCGGGGCCTGCTTCTATTGTTCGGGGAGGGGTAATAATCAAAAAAAAAATGCTTTTATTACACGCGTGGCTATGGGTAATGAGAGCATTTGGAGTATAGGAAAACTCACTTTATTTGCTTTACCTTACAATGCCTTGTGTGCTGTAATGGCATCTTCCCCCCCCCCCCCCCATTTCGAATGCCTGCAGTGTGGGTGGGGGGGAAGGGGGGGGACTCGTGCACGGCTGCTTGTGCTCGTGAATTGTTTGTGCAGTTCTGCAAGCTGTGCAAACGTCTCCCAGCGGACGTCAAATAGATTCTAATTAGCTCGGCAGAATTTAATGAACATACGCCGGTGGATCACTGGGGTAGCGCCCCGGCTGAACGGATGCGTAACCAATCGCGCTTTCCACAGTTCGGAGAGAGAGAGAGAGAGAGAGAGAGGGGGCTACACTCCCGCCCACGCTATCTTTCTTTCTTTCTCTCTCGCACGTCTTTGGCTTTCGCTCACACGCGTCCCGGCGAGCGTTTTCGGAGCGAGCGCGAAATTTGTCGCTGTGATATAACGCCACGGTTGAGAAACGGAACATTCAAAAACAGCTTTCGGAAAGTGTTCTGAACTGATATCAGAGAGACGTTTAGGTCCGGGTTTCACAAAACGACTACAGATGTCTCGAACTTAAAATTTTGGCGCGATATTTACATCGATTCAGGTTTAATTGTGCAATCCAATGTCACAGTGCAGTGGACATGGATGCCACCTCTCCACCTGTATTAAAGGAAGAGTTCACCCAAAAATGAAAATTCTGTCATCATCTACTCACCCTCATGCCAAATGAAACGCAGGTGAAATTTGTTAGTCCATATAACACACAGGGAGGTTGTAGCAGCCTTCTCCAAAACAACAGAAGTCAATGGGGACCTGTTCTTTAGAGTTCCAAAACATAGAAAGACCTATACGCCATTGTTTGTTGCAAATCAGCTGTAGTTAAGATTTGCACTAAATGATGGTGTAAATATACTGTAGGTCTTTTTGGAACTCTGAAGAACTGGTCCCTACTGACTTCAGTTGTTTTGGAGAAGGCTGCTATGGAGTTGTGCTGGCAGCCTCCCTGTGTGTTATATGGACAAACTTCACCTGTGTTTCAACTGGCATGAGGGGGAGGAGATGATGACAGAATTTTCATTTTTGGGTGAACTATTCCTTTAACGTGTCCTGGGTGATCGGATTGTAATCAGAGCAAAAAGTTGTAAAGATCCAATCACCCAAACCACCTTCTTAGATCTGATGTAGCTGGATTATATATCCACCTGCCATTAAAATGCACCTCACTGAAATCCAGTTTCTCTTTCACACATCACTTCTTCTAGTAATATTTACATCCTCTAAAATTGACAGTAAACACCTTGTCTCCCTTGTTCCCCACCAGTTTTGCCTGGTTAAATTTGTATACGAATGTTTATTTCCATTTTATTTCGCTGGATTGGAGACGCATGGCATTCCCCCTTTGTTGTTAATGAGGCCACATGCGTCTCGGACCACCTTCTGGTTTGGCATGATTGGATCTTCGATGCATCTTGAGTTCATTTACACCTGGCTGCAAGTTGATTACAGTCCGATCCCCCAGGACACGTTGGTGCCCGTCGGAAAAGTGGTCAAAGTGTAAACGCAATGAGTCTTACAATAAATGTACTTTTTGTTACAATAATTTATTTCAATCTTCAGTCATGGTCACCCACCCTAATCAGTCAGGCTATAGTGGGTTATTCCACTTCTAGTGCAATTTTACTACTACTACTATTCTACTTTTTTGTTACTATTTTGGTACTTTGGTACTGGCATCAGTAGCTGAGAGAGAAAAAAAAAACAAGCAAGCTACACAAATACAGCAGAAAAATAACAAAAAGTGCCCTTGCATGCATAGTTTTCTCAGCCCCAACTTGATGGTAATATGTAGAAAGGATGGATTAAAAACGGAGAGAGTTGGGATTCAGGGGGGGCCCATGCTTGCCTTTGCCTCGGGCCCCCAAATCACTAAGTCCGCCCCTGCTTGCATGCATAGTTTTCTTAGCCCCAACTTGATAGTAATATGTAGAAAGGATGGATTAAAAAAGGAAGAGGGTTGGGATTCAGGGGGGCCCATGCTTGCCTTTGCCTAGGGCCCCCAAATCACTAAGTCCGCCCCTGCTTGCATGCATAGTTTTCTCAGCCCCAACTTGATGGTAATATGTAGAAAGGATGGATTAAAAAAGGGAGAGGGTTGGGATTCAGGGGGGCCCATGCTTGCCTTTGGCTAGGGCCCCCAAATCACTAAATCCGCCCCTGCTAAAACCCCCATATAGCAAAGACAGAAATGGAACTTTAGTATTCAGATCTAGCAAGGAAATCAAATCAAACAGGTAGCATGCAGCTCAGATAGTAGCATACTTGTCAAAAATGGATTGGCAGGATACTGGTGGATGGGGAACAAGCGAGACGAGACGTTTACTGTCAGTTTTAAAGGACGTAAATATTACCAGAGGATGTGAGGTGTCATCAATCCACAAAGAGAAAAGAGTGTATATCAGAGATGCATTTTAATGTCAGGTGTTAATGTAATCCGGCTACATCAGATCTAGACACAATGTTAACCTTAGCCAACCGGACTGCAACACTGTTACACACACATTGCACACACACACAAGTTTCAATCCCAGTAGGTTTCTTTGTGCATTTGTGCTCAAAGCCCGCTCGTCCCGGATAAGCAAACGAAAATGAACTCGCCCATTGTTGTTCCCCTTTGATGCCGCGAATCAGACATCTTTTCATCGTCAAAGTAAACAACACGACGGAGACATTTGCCTTCTTGCCTTCTCGTTGGGAGAGAAGTCAGATTGCATCAAAAGGTGCCTTGCTAAAAAAAAATTGAAAAAAAGAAAAAAAAAAAAGAGAGAAAAACCAAGACACCAGATGCATATTGTTTACCTAGATCAAATAGTCCCCAAATAATTAAGCAGAGCAACATCTGTGCACCTGGTGCTGTGTGAACCATTAAGAGAGTATAATTCACAGGATGGATGCGCTGTCTTGATGAGTCAATTCAACCTCCCATCAAAGAAGATCCTGGGTAGGTTTCAATTTATAGTTAGCTTTTTTATAGTTATAGTTTTTTCCCATCGCCATTAATATCTATGAAAAGTCTAAACCCACTGATGTATTTGCCACAGTCAGAAGCTGCTACTGTTTGTTCTTCAGGTTTGTCTTACCTAATGGAAGTCATTGTTATTTTTTCCTGCCATGACTTTATAATGTCACAATCAATGCAGATGCAGTCGTATCTGAAGTAGTTCCCGTCTGTCATTGCGCGTTCCAGTTTCGTTTTTGCCTCTTCACTGCCACCAGAAGTACGTAACAGTACACAGTAATGAAAAAAGTGGAAAAAAAATAGTCCCCATGTGATAAAGTCATTTTAGGAAAAAAATACAATACACATGTTGTTTAAAATGATATATTATATAAGATAAGATAAAATAGCACTGATCCCCTTGGGGAAATTCAGGTTCATAGCAGCAATTGACGCACAATACCGAAGAAGTAAAGTATGTCAAGTACAGGCAATAAAGATATAAAGGAAATAGCTACTAACATAGAATAAAGGTAATGAACATAATGTACAACAATAGAGACAATAGAGATAGTGCAAATATATGCAATTCAGATAGTTCCATGGATATATTCCTGAGGTACATAGTATCCCTGTGCAATCGTCAAGAGTCAAAGGTCAAGAGTTCAAGTTGTTAGTACATTAGTCAAGGCAGCAGTTTGTCTCTAAGCTGTTTTTAATGGACCCTTGAAAACAATGGGAACCTGTGAGTCAAACCTGCAGTGGAACAGGCAGTAGTAGCTTCTGATGGTTGCAAATACATCGAACTAAACCAGTGTTATCCTTTAACATAGCCTCGAAAATCCCTGGTCTGTGCAAAGAGCGTAGCCTAGCCAACCACAGCTAATCTGCAGATTAAGTGTAAAAAAAAAAAAGAGAGGTGTGTCCACATTTGCCTTTTCCAGTCATAATAATCATAATGCCATCATGAGCGCGACCCCCCCCCCCCCCCCCCCCCCCCCCCCGGGGTTGATGCACTCTGACAGCTGTGGCGTGTTTGTTCCCCCGGTTTAACTGTCAATCACGGGGTATTACGTCCGACACCAGGCGACCGCGTGGCCCCCCCAGATGTGCTCCGATGCTTTGCCCTAATTACACACAGACCCCCAGCCGCACCCGAAAACCTCCGATCCCTTCGATTGTTTTTCCTTTTCGGCCGCGTTTACGCCTTTTTACGTCGTTTTTCCCCGCGATCCCGGGGTTCGGACGATTTCGTATCTCGTTTTTTCGCGAGTCTCGGGGCTGACCTTGCTGAGCTTATCCCGAACCGTTCCCATCCCATCGTTCCCTTTTGATAATTACCGTTTCATCTGGGAGCCGCAGGAGAGATTATCTTCCGGACGGAAAAAGCACAATTAACCGCTATTACTGTCACGTTGTCACCGTGCTCTGCCTCTTTTCCCCCCCCGTCGGATAGCGTGATAAAGGACTTACCCTCTCGCCGCCCTTTTGGTTTCTTCACGCTGTATGGAGAGCGTCGATAAAGCCAAAACCCATCCTTTGCATGTTATTCCTATGATTCCGCCTAAATCGATATTTATGACCGTCTCCCGAAGCTGGAGGCCGGAGGACCCAGGCTCTAATCTGCGAGGCATGGAGCTGCTCCATTAGCAATTAATTTAGCGAGCGACTGTGTGGACTCACAGTGTGTTTGTTTGAGCTTTAATGCCCAAATGATGATCTCTCATTTTAGCGGTGAATGTTATGAACCAGAAAATTGTGGCCGTAACCCCATAAAATTACCCAACTTTCTCTCCGGGTGCAAACAAGTCAGGCTGCCTTTGGGTTTCGGCGGAGCGTCTCCTGGTTTTCCTTTCTTGGGTTTAGCCTCTGGCTTTGGGAGGGACCTGTTTGTGTCCGCAAATCTAGATTTAAGTGTCCAAGTGAGTACTATTATAGATTCTAGATCATATGATTACAGATTCTGTTTGGAAACTATTCGAGAAAGCGCAAGCAAAAGGAAAGCAGACATTTTGTTAATATTCCCCCAAATCTCATGCAGTCATTTCTCATTTGCACTTTCAGCATGGTGGCTGTCATTATATCAAGAGGACAGTTCTTCCGAGTTACATCAAGAACGCAACAAAACCCACATCTCGTTTAGCTTCCTGCAACTTAATGTCCAAAAAAATCTCCAAGACAGTGTGTGCATAATGAAAGTAAAAGCGTTCACCGACTCGTAAAGCACTCTGGCCTGTGAACATGTCGTGCTCAAAGCTCAGGCCCTTGGCGTTATGCCAGGACACTGTTTGTCCGAAGCCTCGCAGTGCCATTTTGTGTTATTTGTGTCACTCATGCTGGTTTGCTGTCATCCGATGAGGTTGGTTTTTAACATTAAATTGCGATGTGTACAGTAACACGCTGTGGCATTTAGATAGCACGCTGATGGTATTTCAGGACTGGGTAAAAAAAAAAAAATGCATTTAAATTTCAATTCAGATGCTTCATTGAGATTAAATCAATTCAACCGGTCCGGAACTGAGGAACTGTGCGACTGTGCCATCATTTGCCGCTATAAACATATCACTGTTGTTGGGTAAAAAACTCATATCTCCGAAATGTCAACTTTTTCAGAAGAAGAACTCAGAAAAGCAGCCTTGTTTTTAGCTTGACCACTAAGAGTGATCTTACCATTAGGTAAAGGTAGGGGACTGCCTTGGGCCCCGGCAGCCAGAGGGTCCCACAAAAGACAAGAATAAACGTATTTTTAATCAATTTAAAAGAAATGTACTTTCACTTTTTCTTTCACTTTCAAAACACTTTTTGTTACAATAAATAAATTCAATCTTGAGTCATGGCCACCCCTCTACTCAGTCAGGCTACAGGGGGCTATTCCACTTCTTCATGTGGGGCGGAAAAACAAACAAAAAGTGCCCTTGCATGCATGCTTTGCTCAGCCCCAGCTTGAAGGTAATGTATAGAAAGGATGGATTAAAAAGGGAAAAGGTTGGGATTCAGGGGGGCCCCATGCTTGCCTTTGCCCATAGGGCCCCCAAATCACTAAGTCCGCCCCTGTTGACCACCATGTATTTTTGAGTTTATCCAGTGAAGTTTGAAAGCATTTCATAAACCCAAGGGTTACAGTATTTTCTCAACGCATAGAGGAGCGTGTAATTCTCCAGTTGAAGTGAAAACATGAAAATTACCGAAACTGGAGGTTTTCGCCAAAGGATGACAAATGTCATCAAATGAACGCACACTGTGAACTTTACAGGTTAGAGAAAATTAAACTTGTTTACCGTCACACCCCCCCCACACACACACACTTTCCGAATGGCTCTAAAAAGACAAAAGTGCGGTCAGCCGTGAGACCTCTCGTCCCTCTGCCATTCCAACCTGGGCTGTGTCCAGTCTGTGCTTTGTGGCGAGTGACCTACATTAAGCTCCCAGCCCATGTCAAGGCAGCATTAATACAAATGGACGGGGTGGTGGTGGGGGGGGGATTAATGCATCCCTCTCTGAGCAATGGGAATGCTGCGCTGATGATGAAGGTCTACCTCCGGGGCCCAATGAGACATCACAATGTCACTGACAGCACCGCAAAAAAAAAAAAAAAAGAAAAAAAACCTTATCTCAAAACAATGGGATTCTCTCTCTCACGTATTGTACTGCATCTTGTGTCTTAAGCTTTTTTAAATCTGATGAAGTCCCTTGTGGTTAAAGCCCCGATGTTACAGGCTGAAATAATAATCCGTGACATTTTCATATAAATAAATAGGCCTACCCATTTTGCTACTCTTTATCACTGACTTATATAACGTAGTAGTCATTCAACCTACACCCAGTTTGTGAAAGCTTTTACATTTGCTGTTTCTTTGTAGACTATGAGCAGTCTGTGTGTTGAGAGACTTTGGCCCTAACAGCTGTTGAAATGAAAGTTTTCTGACGCTTGTGTTTTCTGTTCAAATGGCCTTCTGTTGCAGGGCAATCACCCCAACTGTTGTTGAAATGCTTTTGTGTATTGTAGGTTTTTCTCTGCAATTTTTTTTGCTTTGAAAAAAAAACAACAAAAAACAATGAGACATTTAGTAACAATATTTGTGTTTGAGAAGGGTCACATTATCAAAAGTTACGAACACGGAATTGACTTTAAAGGTTATTAAAGTAATTGTCTGTGACATTTTCATATAAACAAATGTCTAGGTAAAACTTTACAATAAGGGTCACTAAGTTAAGGGTTAGTTAATGCTTAATAAGGGTTAGTTAATGCTTAATAAGCATTAACTAACCCTTAATTAACCCTTAATTAACCTTAACTAAGGTATTAATTTATACATTATTTAATAGTTTATAAAGATGACTATTAAATAATGTATAAATTAATACCTTAGTTAACATGAACATCATTAGTAAATGATTACCAGACACATTAGTTAACTGTTAATTAAGGGTTAGTTAATGCTTAATAAGGGTTAGTTAATGCTTAATAAGGGTTAGTTAATGCTTATTAAGCATTAACTAACCCTTAATTAACAGTTAACTAATATGTAATTTACTAATGGTGTTCATGTTAACTAAGGTATTCATTTATACATTATTTAATAGCTTATAAAGATGACTATTAAATAATGTATAAATGAATACCTTAGTTAACATGAACACCATTAGTAAATGATTACCAGACACATTAGTTAACCGTTAATTAAGGGTTAGTTAATGCTTATTAAGCATTAACTAACCCTTTTAATTAATGTACCCTTATTGTAAAGTGTTACCAATGTCTATCTCTGATTGAAATGACACAACAGTGATTCAACCTATATCCAGTTCATGAAAGCTTTTCCATTTGCTGTCCTAAACAGCCGGTGTCTGGTAGCTCTTTCCTGGGAAAAGTCCTCTGGCACACAGGAAGTGATGCGTTTTACATTTCCGGTTTGTTTGGAACCAACAGAAGAAGAAGAACTGGGTAGTTGGCACGAGCAGTGATAGCCACCATGGCTGAACAGACAAAGAAAAGAGAGACTCAAACTGCATCAACAGAAAATCCGAGGGAAAAAGACGAGCGATTGATTGACGAGTGATCTCTGGGAAGTTTTATATATTTCGTCGATCTCGAGGATTACCGCTTTAAATATTTCTTGAGCGTACTGAGAGGTTTACGTCCAAAACAATCCATTTATATTTGTTCGTCATCCAGTGTTTCAACCTGCAGCCCTGCAAAAATTGCCATCATTTGTTCAAATGTTGTGCTTGCAATCCTTTTTGTAAGAGTAGGTGTCAATTTTCTACTAATGGTAGATATTTCATTTTGCAGAGAAACTCCTCTGTTTTTATTAAGTGTGTACCATTAGAGTGTTTTTCCATTTTCGGTATTGACAGCACTCCGCCGGCTGCGATTTCAGTAGTGACTCTTTGATAGACACAGCAGGGGCAAAGTATCCAATGGATTTCCATGTCGGCCACCTAAATTAAAGCGATATTTCATTATGTTCCACCCTTACATTTAAAGTACCGTCAATATTTTACATCATGAACTTGTCAACAGAATGAATGGCCGTCAGAAACGGGTCATGCTGTGTTCGCAAACCCTTTCTTTCCATGTCACTCTCGCTGCATTTCTCATGGTGCAAACAAGGACTTTCAGTAATTCATATGGCTTTCTTTTCATCACAGTAATTTAATCATGTTTTCTCATGTCTGACCCTCAAAAACAACCAAGATCTGTCATGGTTTACATCTTATCTTTCAAGAAAAACAAGTCTGATATCTATTTGATCGCTATTTATGATATTTATAAAGGGCATTTGACAGAGAATGTACCAGTATGATAACTGGCAATTATGAGCACAGAAATAGAGTGGGAAGAGTCTGCCTGAAATGCCCTCTTCTGTCATTCATCTCCTCAATATGAAAAGTTGAATGGATATAATTTATATCCATCGTAACAAGTCATTTAGTCTATTACTGAGTCCTAAAATTATAGTTTTCTCATAATAAGTGAAAAAATCTGCCAAAAGAGTTAGATAATTTCAACTGTTTCCAATGCAAATCAACTTGTTTCAAGAATTTTGTAGAATCAAGTGTCATTTTCTTGATAGTACTGCCTTATTCTGACTGGTTTCAAGATACTGACACTCATTTTTATCTCACCTCACCTATGAAAAATAAGATTTGAAGGCTGAATATGAGACTAAGTGACTTGTTAACGTGGATGTTTTTTGCAGTGTATTATTTTACATTTCAAGTGCTCTCTCGGTCTCTTCGGTTTCACACAAGTGAGATAAGTCCCCCTCTTTTTTTTTTTTTTTTTCTTTTTTTTGAGACGCTTGTCCGCACCACATCTAGGCGGTAGGCTTAGTAATGTATGCAGCCTATTTTCAGGACACGGGCGCTTTGAAATAGAAGCTCTGACTAATCTTCGCACGTCCCGGGGAGCGCCTGGTAGGCATTGCTTCTCTCTCTCTTCAACGGTGAGAGATGAGAGGTGGAAGGGAAGGGAAGGGAGGGGAAAGGTGGAGAGGAGCACCAGGGCCCGCGGTCATCCTACGGGGTTGTATGAGGCTGCCAGGGGCCTTGTAATCCAACCCCCCCCTCCTTCCTCCCCACTACCTCTCCTCTATCATCCCCTCCACCTCACCATGACAAACTGGATCTGCTCTCTATCAAAGAGCCACAGGCTACCTTTCCTCTTTTCCTCCCGTCTTTCTTTCCCCACCGGTCCTCATCCCATTTGTCATTTTTCACTGACTCCGTCTTGGTCGTCTTGCGGGGGGGGAGGGGAGATGCCGCCGGTGCCAAGTGCTTGGCCGCAGAGCTCCGCGGCAAGCCTGGCAAAGGAGGACGACCAGTTACCCTAGTGGCAGTATTTAGGAGGCCACTTAATGGGTTTAGGCACATGTGCTAATTTGTCAACAAGTTTCTAAATTTGGAGTGCGCTGCCAAGCCGGTTGGACCGGCACTTGACTGGGAGGGATAGCTGTTGGAGCACCGATTCTTGAGCCACGGTTGAAAATCAAAATCAAAGGCCCTTCACACGCTCCACTATTTGTGTATCGGAGCCTGAAGCACCATAATTCAACGCTGAATGGCTTTACAAGTAGGGTTAGACTGATATTTCGACTGATTATTCTCATTATCCTGGCGGTGGAGAGGTTTGGCGTCTCGTGGTCTAATAGCTGTTTCAGAGGCTCCACCTGGACAAGAGTAGAATTCTGGGCGAAAGACTGAATACTTGTAGTCAGGGTTCCTACACATTTTCAATTAAAAAATTCCATACTTTTTCCAGACCTTGATTTGTTCTGAAGATTTTGTCTGGTGTTCAATATGATTTACGCAGATAGACATCTTGCCCCTGCTAACTAGGTCATATCACTGTATAGATGAAGACTGTTCTTCACAGTGACAAATATCAGAATATGTGAGATGATGTGAGATATTTTTCCCAGACCCTATGTTCTTGACTGGATTTGATTTTGGTGGGTATTTGATATAATGCATGCTGACAGCGGCTGGGTAATAAGAGCGTCCCTCTATCTGAACATTATTCTTCACATCAACAAAAACTGTGGACTCAAAGTGGCTCTACAACAACATAAAAGCTAGAATTATGTGTGTATCTGACCTGAACCACAACATTTTCCATACTTTTCCAGACATTTTTCAACTATTCAAGACCTGGAAATGATCAACCCTGAACCCTGTGTAATGTTTTGGATTATTTTGGCATGGAAATGGTCAAATCTAAAGACAATGAATATCCACACAATATGTCTCCCGGCAGCTTCAATCTAAAAAATACAGTGGCCTTCAAAAATCCACATTGGTCGAACCCTGCGTACAAAGCCCAATGTAAAATCAGCCGTTTAAAGGAACAATTTGTATTCATATTGACCTCAAGTATAACCCCAAAGCTATAATGAAGCTATTCATACACTTAGTACAACCTGCTGTTTCCATTAAACACCGTAGATAAGCCAGATGAATTCAGCGAGAGCTATGATCCCTTATTGATTTCAGCAATTAAACTCACTTAAATCATGAAGGAGGCAGGTTAAAATGGGATTTTAGGCCTTGAGACGATACAATACAGGCATGGATTGTGCCAAAGGAGGTGCAAATTACTCATCGGAAGGTGTTTCTAATACTTTGTATACTCATTCTGCATCACATCAATGGCAAAAAAGCAACAACTTCTGTTTTACTTCGTAGAAATATTGAGATTAATGGATTTTTTCTTGTCTGTGTCTTTGCCAATCCAGGGTTTCTAAGCACAGGAGACCAGGCAGCCAAGGGGAACTATGGACTGCTGGATCAGATTCAGGCCCTCAGGTGGATTAAAGAAAACATCCAGGCCTTCAAAGGAGACCCGAAGAGAGTGACCATCTTCGGCTCGGGCGCCGGGGCGTCGTGCGTCAGCTTGCTCACGCTCTCCCATTACTCAGAAGGTATGCCTGAACACAAGCATGCAGATGTACAAACACACTTTTTTGTCACTTTCTCATTTGTGCTGTATTCCTGCCTAACCTCGTACTTAGATACAGCACGAGCTTCACATTAAGGGCACGCTCACACCGAGCTCTGGAGCTTTAGCGTGATTTATTTGGGCAGGTGAGAACAATGCCATTTGAACTCAGGTGGCACCAGAGCGGTTATGCTTGGAAAGCCTAGCACCTGAATCTGTGGTGTCTCTATTAGTGAGGATGGGATGCTCTTCTGTGATCTAGGCTGATAAGAGGGGTGGGTTTTTACTAAGAAATCTTGCCTAGTGCAGCTTTTTAATGAGTTTTCTCTATTTCCATCCACAGTGTTTGGGCACAGTGCTGCGAGTATTACTAAATTTGGATTACACACCCAAAAAAGCAAGCAAACACTTGCCAGAATCCCCCAAAAAAGAAACCACAGCGGGGGCGTTGTTATTGCTCTGATTCGGTAGCTCGGAGAACACATAGGATTGAACAGAAGCTGACAGCTCTGTAGTAGCGGGAGTATCGGTTATTCAAATAGCCTGCTTTCACCTTTATTACTTTTCATGAGATTACGCGCGGCATCACATTTGATCGCCACATGTAGCGGGATAACGGCTCGTGTCGCCGGGGTTCGCTCGAGTGGAAGAACTTCTGCCTCGGTCGCTAGATATTTGTGTGGCCATCCGCGAGGAAAGAGGTGGGCGAAATTGGCACAGATACGGCACCATCCTACTGTATTTACATCTTTATTTTTTGTCATTAATGGAAATGGGCGTTCTAGATAGCTCAACCAGAAGGTCATTCTGGTAAAATAACCGTTCTTCTTGGATTTCCCCACGGCCCCCGGCGCAGATGCGTGCCGACAAATGAATAGTTATGTGCAGCCGGAGTCTCGTCGGAGGAAATTTATCCGACCTGCGAGGAAAATAGCCCTGACCCGATCTGCCAGTAAAGAGGCTTCGATCTCAAATAGTGCATCCCGCGGCTCCCGTGGTAATTTCCTATCCACGCGGGACAAATACAGCCATTTTGGAAAAATGCACCTTCCCCACGAAATCAACCCCCTCTATCTTGTTGGTAGAAGTCCATCTGGTTTACCGTGTAAGCAATCAGAGGGAGGCTTTCTACTTTGCCTTTTTTTCGTCTTGTGGTGCATTTATTAGGTCCCGTTTCATCTTTCGTCCTGTACTTCGGGGACTGGAAACGGCTTACTTTACATTTAGATAAAAGTCGATGCTTGTGATGGGCAGAAATCATGCCGGCGAGATTCAGCAAAACACCCTTTGCCCTGCTTCCCTTTGTTGGTGTCGGTATATGCCGTGTAGCCTGGAAATACTCTTCTTTTGCATTTGTAAATTGAAGCTTTGTGTGGATGTTGTTGTAAACTCACCCGCTTGCTTCTTTGGCTCCGCGGCCATGCTTCAGCGAACGGGCAAAGGTCATAAAAATCACTGACACACCATGTATGCAGAGTATTTACGTTAACATCTGACTCAAGGTTTAACCGATACTCCTCTAACAGTAAGAGAAGTAAAAGCTCCTCTGCTGCTAACTAGGCCTTGCGGGATATGTCTGCTGTGTGCTCAAAACATACTTTTCAAGTCGCCCTGGTTGAGTCACCACTGTGTGTTTGCAAGAGTATAAATAGCACTCTGTGGAAAATAAAAATAAAAAAATACACATACTCTAGTGTTCCTAGTGTATTGTGGCCTATTTGTTGAGTGGCAGTTCATGAAGCCGCGCTACCAATATTCCAGGATGCAGAAATTGCCTGCGGCATTGTTGCAATATAAACAATGAATAGCTTTTGTGTTCAGCTTCATTCATTAGGGGCACGGGAAGATGTGACGTCGATATTGTGAATCATCCTTTTTTTCCAGCTTCAAATATTTTTACACTTGGATGGAAAGAGATGGAGTTAGAGAATGGCATGTTTGATTTGTAGATTGACGTCTGACATTCATTACGCATCAAAAGCGTGTGTCTTTTGATGTTCCTCCCAATAAAATCCCCAGAAAGTACCAACAATTACTACCGCGCAGTGCTTTTGTCCCAGGAGCAGATTTAAGCCCATTTCTATGCTTTTAACCAAAGCGCATGGTTGTCGCTTTTCACCTAATGTGACGCCTGAATGCTTTGCTGCCAGCATGTCTGTGTGTGTGTGTGTCACTAATACCAGCTCCAATCTCAGATCTGTTCCAGAAAGCCATCATCCAGAGTGGCACGGCGCTGTCCAGCTGGGCGGTTAACTACCAGCCTGCCAAGTACACGCGAGCGCTGGCGGAGAAGGTGGGCTGCAACATGCTGGACACCATCGACCTGGTGGAGTGCCTGCAGAACAAGAACTACAAGGAGCTGATCGAGCAGTACATCACGCCCGCCAAGTACCACATCGCCTTCGGCCCCGTGATCGACGGCGACGTCATCCCCGACGACCCGCAGATCCTCATGGAGCAGGGCGAGTTCCTCAACTACGACATCATGCTGGGGGTGAACCAGGGCGAGGGCTTCAAGTTCGTGGACGGCATCGTGGACAGCGAGGACGGCGTGTCGGCCAACGACTTCGACTTCGCCGTGTCGGACTTTGTGGACCATCTCTACGGCTACCCGGAGGGCAAGGACACGCTGCGCGAGACCATCAAGTTCATGTACACGGACTGGGCGGACAAGGAGAACCCGGAGACCCGTCGCAAGACCCTGGTGGCCCTGTTCACCGACCACCAGTGGGTGGCGCCGGCGGTGGCCACGGCCGACCTGCACGCCCAGTACGGGTCGCCCACCTACTTCTACGCTTTCTACCACCACTGTCAGAGCGACATGAAGCCCAGTTGGGCCGACTCGGCCCACGGCGACGAGGTACCGTACGTGTTCGGGATCCCCATGATCGGCCCCACGGACCTCTTCAACTGCAACTTCTCCAAGAACGACGTCATGCTGAGCGCCGTCGTCATGACCTACTGGACGAACTTTGCCAAAACAGGGTGGGTTCTCCTTACCTTTCTTTGGATTTGCCTGCATTTTTATTTATTGTAAACCTTCATCAATCAAGGCAGACTGAAACCGAAGACATTGAGCATCTCACACAGGAGCTATTCCTGTGTGAGATGCTCAATGTCTTTGGCTTCGTGTTGCTTAGAACTGAAACAAGGACAGGACTACATAATTAGTTCACTCAGCAACAAAAGTTTTATAATGATTAGTGTTTCAATGATTAACTTATGAGTCACCAAGATCAAGTGTAGGTTAATAAAAAAAACAAGTCAAAGCCTCCCTTGGTACTGCAGCAGTGGTGGATTTGATGAGAGGATTTGCTCGGCGTTTATATTTGGATCACGTTTTTGTTCCGTGCGCCTTGAGATTAGGTATCAGGGTGTTTGCGGCCCAGTCATACTGAAAATTCACTTTAAGGTGAATAAATAAAGTCTTGATCAGCTTCATAGGCTGTAGCGTTCGCTCCCTTGCTCCCCGGCTGGCTCACATCCAGTTGATGCCAGATCAGCGGGGGATTGGCTGCCTCATAGACATTTCGGGAAGGCTCTTTTCTCTCGGTGCCTTTTCAGTGTGCTTCCAATAAAGCAGCAGCTGAAAGCAAATTCATCACTGGGAGTGTGCCCATTTTTCAACAAGTCTCTCCCACTCTTCGCAAAGTCTCCCCGTCGTGAATCACGGCAGATTGATGTTTTGAAACTTTTCCTGATCTCGGTACAATGGACAGTTTGGGTGTGTACAGAATACAAGCCTGTGCGGTTGTGTTTATATATTGCTGCTATCCTATCGCTCTGTGGATTGCACTCTAAACTGTACATGTATCAAGGATAGGAATCACTCAGCAGTCTATGAAAGCAGCTGTTTTCACAGACATGCAAAACTGTTCTTGTGTCAGACGGCGTAAGATCGCGCTGAATACATTACAGCTCAACCGAGCACATGAAAGCATCTGTGTCACCGCTCTCTGCTGACATGTATATCACAGAAATGTATTCCTAGTGACAGCGAATCTTCTGTTTTCATACACCTGTAAGACTGACAGAGGCGTCGATGTGCTACCTCATCGTATGGCACCTATCACTGTCATTATCAACAGATCGCACGCCTAATGCAAACATATGCAAGCAAAGTATGTATTTAGCAGTTCAATAAGCATGGGGAGCCTTCAGCATCGTCTTTTTAAGCAAATTCAGTGGCAGAGGAGCGGCATATTGTTCCAGCATATGTTTGCGCTGAGATGACAGGCCTTAAGTGAAACTCCACCACATGTTACCATGCCTTATGTGTCGCGCAATATGTAGCCACCAGTTGGAGGGCAGACCTTGCATTATGGCAGAGGCTGACATTTTTAATGAGGCTAAAATGCCATAACCACATTAGGCTAATGCAGATCATTTGAGGCGGTGTTGATTGTGCAGATTTTGCACAAATGTCAGGTGTTTTTGTGTGTGTTTGCCTTACCTGATGTTATAATTGCTGTGGTGTTGGAGCTGACAGAACGCTATGATATACACTGCATATCAAAATATGAATATCACTGTAACTGATCCCTGTTGGGGGTGGTCCTATATATTAGGAATGACTTAAAGGAATATACCAAGTTTTGGGGGGTTTTCTCCCTTTGGTAAACTCACCTGTTAAGTGATGAAAACACTCAAATCATCCTTGTGTCCCTGGTAGATGATTGGCTCTGGTGCCTCATGCTAACACTTTAGCATACACTATGTTGAGTGATAGTAGGCTCCATGCTAACACTTTAGCATACACTATGTTGAGTGATAGTAGACTCCATGCTAACACTTAAGCATACACTATGTTGAGTGATAGTAGACCACTAGTAAGAAGACTAACCTTTTAGTAATAAAAAGTTGTTTTTGTTTTTTGCATTCATACATTTTAAAAATGAACAAGCATTAATTCAATATAGCTGATGTAACCAGGTTTATTTTAGGAACTATTTCAAGTGAGCAACCATGTATTCATCTGCTGCACAGTGATTTTTAACTGTACACAGTCTCCCACCACCTTCACTTCCTATGGAAACAGGGAAAGTAGTCCCTGCTAGTTCAAAACAGTCTGTTATTTTTATATCATATTTCATGTAAATTTTACCAACCTCCTACACAAAACTACCAGACTTGGCTGTATATCATTTAAGATAACTTACCATTTAGCTTTACAGCTGCTACTGGTTCTCATTTTCCCACTTTTGAGGCAATAGCACTCAGGATAGTGTATGCTAAAGTGTTTGCATGGAGCCTACTGTCACTCAACATAGTGTATGCTACAGTGAGAGAGTAGAGAGAAATGTATATGATGACTGCATGCTAAGATGACACAGAGGTTTAACCAGCAGAGTGAGAGCAACACTGCAGTCCACTTGATGGACAGAGCGGTGCTGACACACACACACACACACACACACACACATACACACAAACATGCTTAGGCATGCTCATGCTTACACACACACATACCGCCCACATAAACTTACACACAGCCTTCTTACTCAAACATACACATACACACATCCATACAGACATATAAATACACACATCTATGCATTCATACACACACACATGGATACAAATCAGCACATGCAGCCTTTTCACACAAACATACGCATTCACACACACACACATACACATAAACACATACAGCCTTCTCACTCAAGCACACACACTCACTGATTTTTTCGCCTCTCACACGGAGGCCATCAGTGTCCCTCGGTGGCCCCCGACTGCAGTGCGTGACTCAAGATGAGTCCTCGCTATTCAGTATTCAGATAGAGACCCCCCCCCGCACCCCCCTTCCCCTCGCCCACCCACCCACCCACCCCAGTGAGTCGGCTACAAGGTTGTTGTCTAGCCTTCACTCCCCCTCACCTCTCCAAAGTTAATGAAATCGCTGCCACAAAGTCGCCGGAGAGCCGGCTCAATTCCACACTCAAGAAAAAACACCACGCAACGTTGAATATTGAGAAATTGTGACAACGGACCTGGAAACTTGTCATCGGGATCTAAAGGACACTGAACATTTTGTCAGCTCGTGCATTCAAATTCTGAGTCACCTCGGAACGCATTAGCTATGAACAGAGAGAGTGGAAAATAGAAAAGGCTTTGACTTTTTTTGGAGTAATGACTCATCTGCAAGTGTCGCAAATTAGTGCTAAGTGAATCTAATGGACAGTTACATTGTTGAATTGTATTACCATGCTGCCTTAAAATGATTTGAATGAAAAGCCCATTTAAAGATTCACACAAAGGACTACTTTTGAAATGTGGTCATTAGGGCTCACAATTAAGATGAATGGAAGATTCTGCAATCTAGCATTTTTCGGGTATTTTATGTTTCCATAAAAGTATAATTATTTTATGATCATAGATTTGGAGTGAATGTCCAACCCTATAACAGGCGGCATAAATATAGACAGATCGGCACCCTGGTTTTTTATACTGCTTTCTCTTATCTCTTCTCTTCTCTAGGGACCCAAACCAGCCAGTTCCGCAGGATACAAAGTTCATCCACACCAAGCCCAACCGCTTTGAAGAGGTGGCCTGGACCAAGTACAACCCCAAGGACCAGCTTTACCTTCACATTGGCCTGAAGCCTCGAGTCCGAGACCACTACCGCGCCACCAAGGTTGCCTTCTGGCTGGAGCTGGTTCCGCATCTCCACAACATCAACGAGTTATTCCAGTATGTATCCACCACCACCAAGATCCCGCCGCAGGACACCACGCCCTACCCGTACACCAAGCGTTTCCCCGGGAAGAACAACTGGCCCTCGACCACCCGCCACCCCGGGGTGCCCCCCGCCAACACCAAGCAGACCACCGACCAGCGCAAGAGCGGCGACCTGACGGACGAGTCGGCCGTGGTGATCGAGACCAAGCGGGACTACTCCACCGAGCTGAGCGTCACCATCGCCGTGGGCGCCTCGCTCCTCTTCCTGAACATCCTGGCCTTCGCCGCGCTCTACTACAAGAAGGACAAGCGGCGGCACGAGTCCAACCGGCGCGTCCCGACCCCGCAGCGCAACTCCACGCCGGCCAACGCGCCGTCGGCCGCCAACGACGTGGCGCACCTGCAGAGCGAGGAGCTGATGTCGCTGCAGATGAAGCAGCAGCAGCTGGAGCACGAGCACCACCACGAGTGCGAGTCGCTGCAGGCCCACGACACGCTGCGCCTCACCTGCCCGCCCGACTACACGCTCACCCTGCGCCGGTCGCCCGACGACATCCCCCTGATGACGCCCAGCACTATCACCATGATCCCCAACTCCCTGGCTGGCATGCAGCCTCTGCACAACTTCAATACCTTCGGCGGCAGCCAGAACAGTACCAACCTGCCCCATGGCCACTCCACCACTCGGGTATAGCTCCGCTGGGACCGGGGACGCCGGCGCCACCGAGCCCTCCCGGATCGGTCGGGGCGCGGCACTAACCTACCATGGAAAATACGCGTGACTGACTGTGTGAAGCGCAGACTCAAAAGTCTCAGCGGATGAGATGTTATTTTGCTACCATGCCTTCTTGAAAAATATATATAAATTGAATATGAACTTCTCATGAAAATATTAAAAGTGAATGTTACTATAGTAATACTGTATTTGGAGCTAAGCTTCGCGGAAGGTTTCAAAGGAGTTTTACCAAAAGAACAGGCAACCAGGGGATGACTGTTATTATCCTTAGAATGCAATATGAACGGTTTCAGTGTTGACAAAGAAGCCTTTTCAGAGGCTTTTGTGCCATAAATACATAGTAGGAGAACAGTGGCAACAGTTGCTCAAAAGCAACGATTCAACGTCTGAGCGGCGACACACCATCCTTTCATGATCCTCCACGTGTTATACACCTGACTTGGGCACAGAATTTCAAACTCCCCCAGCCTGAAATGTATTTATGAAAACTTTGTAAAAAAAAATAAGAAAAAAAAAGCTATACAGTTGTGAGTGGAAATTTCAAAAAAACAAAAAAAAAAAACAAGATATTAAAAGAGCTTCTTCTATTATTGTTTTCATTTTGGTTGGAACTTTTTTTTTTTTTTTTTTTTTTTTTCTTCCAGCTTGTGCTTTCTGTTAAGGTGCGTGTAAATATATCAGTACCAGTACATGATTCATTCTTTTCCGATTACAACCTGTGTTTCATTATTTTTTTCACCAAATGACCAAAATGCGAACACAATCCCATTCTCTATAGGCGAACCATTACATACTGTCTTGTGTGTTCCTTTGTGTCCACTCTTGGGACATTGCATGTCCGAGAAGCGCTTTACTCTCCATTTTCAGACATTTGCTTTGTCTGAGAATGCGGACTGACTGGATCCATTCCCATCACCCGCTATCATCTTGTTATGCTTTCAGTAGTTTTCTTTGTGGGCTTTTTATGTCTTGCAATCTCAACACTGCCTGAGCTTACAATGTGACCAGCAATGTATTATTTAGAAATAAAAAGGCAGTGAATTTTTGGTATCAATATTAGTTGGATATGTTTGTAAAGAAGTATATGTTAGATATTTCAAATTGTCATATGCTAGCAATATGTAAAGTATTGTGCCAGGCTTGTGATATTTTGGGTTACAAAAGCAAGTGAATGAGTGTAAATATTAATGATATTAATTATTATAAAAAGTACAACAAAAGTAACCATTAACCCTCTTTTCAGTTCTGCATCCTATTACAACGAAAAAAAAAATACAAAAGGAAATACATCAAAAAGATTTTAAGCTACATTTGTAAATTCTATAAAAGATATATTCTTGCCATTGGTCCCTAAACCAGTCAAGATAACAAAGGGTTTTAACGTAGAGTTTGAAAATCCTTAGTTTGTCTTATATTTGTTTGCGGTTTTGCCTTAAGTGATAGAGATATTTCTGGCTGGACACCTGTATAAACTTTTTCTGCAACATTTTTAATAAAAATATCACAGTATTTTCTAAAAAAAAAAAAAAAAAAAAAAAAAAAAAGAAAGAAAAAAAAACGGTAGGCATCATTGGGTTTGATTGTATGGCTGCATGTACAGCATTACAGTATGTGCGAGTGTGAAATGACTGTGTATGCGTGTTTGAGTTGGATCATACGGAACCAGCAAACATTTCTGTGTATTGTGTAGGATCTTGCTCAGATTGAATTAAATCACACTTCAGCAGAGTATCGCTTTGTTCGCACTACAATACAAAAACCCATTTTCATACATAGCAGATTGACTCATGGAGTTGCAGTGCCTTCATTTGTGTAGATTCAGATGTATGGTGTTTCACAATGCGCCGAATGGAGTTATCGAGTTAGAGTTAATCAATACTGGCAATCTAGCACTTGAAACTTTTAAAACATTGAATTGCATTTGCAAACAGTTTGGCCTGCCAGCTAAGCTAAATTCGGTGACTCTTTCAGGCTTTGTGAATTGCTGTTGTGCTCAGTAAGGGAAAACAAGCGGCTCCTCTGAGCTGAATAGCAAAGTGTGTTGCCGCGGTGGTTACAAGGCCTCCCCTGATATTTGCATACAGACTCCAAGTGTCCTGTATTCAGTAAAATTGCCTTGAAATCCCCCCCTCCCACCTACCTCCCTCCTCACCATTCAATGTATTGATCCCTTTTGGAACAAGCCAAGCAAATTAGCTTTTGACTTAAAACCGAAGTGACAGGGGGAAAATTGAAATCTTTAATAGTAATCTGCAGTTACTGAGGCGCAGTGGATGTCTCCATACAATCTCCTGTGACATTTGCGAACCTTTCCATAAGTAGAGGCTGATGCGCAAAATGGCTCTTATGAGACGGGGGGAAAACTTTCTTTCATTAGCAAAATTGTTTGATCCATAATATATTATCCACCGAGCGAGCCTGATAGATGTCGAAATGAATATTTATTTCGGAACTTGTGTGCAAACAAAAGCAGCACGAACGCGCGGGCCCCCTTTTAATTGGCATGTTGTTTATGCTTAGGGTAATGGGGTGGTTGGGGGGGTGGGGGGTGTGTTGCAGGGGGAAGGGGGGGGGAGGGCGGCTGAATTGCGAATACTGGAGACTCGGCTGGAAGTTAATTAAGCTGGCAACAGCGCTCCATCACTCAACCGCGGCCTCAGAACTGTCATTCAAGTGTACCACTCTCCAGGCAGCCATTACCGAGGCGTATCGATCGCCTCGGTGACAAGGTAGCGCACCAAATGGGAGCGGGCAGGGATGATGGGTATGCGTGTGTGTGTGTGTGTGTGTGTGTGTGAAGGGTGGGGGTGTGTGTGTGGTGGGGTGGTGGTAAGGAGTTTTCGAGACGCCACTGCGGCCCCGGACAAGGCGAGAAAGCCTTCGCCGGCGCATTCCCCGAACAGGAATTAAAATGCAGGTAAATACCTCAGCAGCGGAGCCAGTTGATTGCATTCCCTCCCTGGGTAGCGGGCGGCCCTAATAGATGAATATGAAATCTTCCGAGCCAATATATATATATATATGCGGTTTAAGTGGCGAGGAACGCTCCCCTCTGCAGACCGGCCGAGGTGCCGATAATGGCCTCCAGAAATCCCCTCCGCATTTTTTACTCGGACAAACCGCTGTCCTCGACTCGTCAATACTTTCCTCGTCGGTTGCGGCAGAAAGGCGCCTGACCCGCAGGAGGTTTCTACATCAGTTGTTGTCCATGTATATGAGTGACTCAGAGGTGGCGGCAGCAGAGGATCATGGGACACACGGCAGCTGAATTTCTAGATCCCCCGGCGATATGGCTTCTACACACCAAGAACGCGCCTCCACAAAATGACTAAACCTGGCTGCCTGCTATTAATGAGTCAGAGAAAGTGTGTGTGTATGTATGTATGTTCGGATCTTTGTATACGTCTCTGGGATGCAGCAACACAGATATCTGCTACCAGAACCCTTATCTAATTTGTTATATCCAAAGATATTGAAATACCTTATAATTTATCCACCATTCAGCTGTATAGAGGGCTTTCAGGTGATGTAACGCACCCATCTGGTGGCCATATTGGAGGTCCATCTCTTGGGCAAGAGTGACTGAACAGCTGATTGTGTTTCAAAGTGTACAACTGAGCCATCTAAACAGAATTTATTAGTCATGGTTAATTTCTGTGGTGTCTTTGACTGGGAACTGATCATTTCATTGCTCATACTGATTTTGTGTTTACAGCTTGTTAGCTAGCTAACTATAGACCAATTTGGAGTGGACGTCACAGCACGTCTGCCTCTAGTGGTGGCAGAAAAACAGAGGAAACAAGTAGAGGGAAACGGGCGAGATCCCCGGAATAAGGGAAAAACTGGTGCAACAGATCTATATAACAACACACCTAATGTCATCTATTTACATCAAAAGCCCAGCCCAATGTAATGGAGATTTAAAGAGTCATAGTGTCATCTTGTGGTGAAAAAAATTACTTGTCAAATGTTTTGACTCCGCTGAGATCGGGAGGTAGCTCGTGTCTCAGTAAGCAGGCTGACCATTATCATGCATGTGATAAACTGAAGCTTGAAAAGTAAAATCTGGAGAGGACAACGCTGGAACGGAGATCAGTATGGATGTATGGACTATTATTATGTATATTTTAACAGTCTACAGCGGAGTTTTTAACGTTGTCTTATACGGCACAGAATCGGAAATATGAGACTGATCTGCCGTCAGTATATAGTTGTTTGACTTTATAATAGCCCACGTCTTGTATAGCTGCATTTTATGTCCTTGCCGCTGGCTAGGCAGTACGTCGGTCCGTAACACACAGAAATCATTCGATAAATCTCGGTATTCAAGGTCCTGGACATGACCGCAAAGTACAAAATTGTATGCGTCAAGAGATTTGTATGCCTTGAGTTTTCTTTCGTATAGACGCTGGGTTTTTCCACAAGGTATACGAAGATGTCCGGCCACTGTAACTTTGGCCATTTAGTTGGATCCTTGACCCATTGATCCGACAGTGAGTAGGCTACGGGTCAGGAAACCCCATTGCTAAAGGTTAGCTTATTAGTGTAAGACAACCTGTCTTCTACTGGCAAACCATTAAAATAATTGGAAAAGGCGTCCGGATGATCCATATTCCTATGTTGTAAATTGACACCTGATACCGCTAACTCTCACTTTCTGCCACCAGTTCGGCTCCGCCCACAAAATACGTCATCGCTGTTTACAAACACAAAAAAGGTCTATAGTATCTAGTCAGCTTACCGTCACTGTCTTCTTGTAAATACACCTGGTTTGCACATGAGCTAACAAAGCTAGTGTTTGTAGTGGCTAGTAATCTTGCTAGCTAGTTAGCTAGCAAACAGTTTGTTCAGGTTAACTGAGCTGACTCTTCTCAAGCTACAACTCAGAGTGTTTTGGAGTAGAGACTAGAGCTAAAGACAAGACAGTTTACTGTGTCACAGTAACCTAAACCAGTGGTTCTCAACCTTTTTGGCTTGTGACCCCTCAAAATGAAGCGATGCCAATTCGCGACCCCCATCGCAGGCTGCATGCAGAGAGGTGAAGAGTTCAACCAAAGAATGATTTTCCCTTTTCAGGTTGTTTCATTTGATATCAGTGGAGGCGGAGAGGCTGAAAACTATTCAGTATTTCACAGTGAAAAAGAAAAAATGTGAGAGAAATCTGAAAAACAGACATGATAATAAATTTGTATAGTCAAACTACGTTTTTTTCTCTATCCCATAAAACATCTCACGACCCCACAAAATGATCTTGCGACCCCCTGGGGGGTCCCGACCCCCAGGTTGAGGTTGACCTACACAAACAGTGAACAAATATACCTTGTCAGAGTGTTAACTTAGAACAATTAACCTACACCCACACCGCAACAATCTTTTTCATGTATCTCTCTTTATCTAGCCTGGTTTAGTCATTATTTATGCACAGCCAATTCTCCAGTGGACCATGATGGTGTCAGACCTGGTTATTAGGAGATATGTCACGCAACTGCAAAGCCTCTATAGACTGACTGGTTTGGAGACATACTGTAGGAATAAGACTCACAGAATCAGTGTTGCAAAAGGAACACCAAAGATGGCGGCCGGCCTGTTCCATCCATTCATTTGCGTTGACTTCAATTGGACAAATATGTTGCCTGCAATTTGGTGCGCCGATATTGGACTTTGATCTCCCCCACTCCCATTGACTTCCACTGTCCATTCTATGGGCTTCATTTCTCTGTAATGGACTGGCCAGCTGGACCCCAGTGATCCCGAGATGGACTAATGCTGTAAGCTGCGGGCATCTGGGGGAAGCAGCTGGGCTTCTCTAATGTGCTCGTTTCTCTTAATGTTTCACTTTCTCATCGTCTCGTCACAACAACATCTAACTAATGCCACTCAATTAAAACCTATACAATTGCCAAATGCAAATTGGGCGAGCAAGGGGGGGCAAAAAAAAGAACAAAAAAAAAAGTATCTTTTTGGTTGGGGGGAGGGATGAAGTGTAATTATGCCGGTGAAAGTGCCTGTCTGACTACTGAGCAGATGTACTGCCATCTTGTGTGCTAAGCTGTTTTGCAATGGATCTCATCCAACTTCACATCCCCGTTTCTGATGACAGACATGTGGGAATCGGTTTGGCACAACTGTGCAATTATTGTTCGGCGTTTTTTTCCTCTGGTCCAAGGAATTATAGCCCTCTCCTCTCAGTGTTACGGTGTTTTAAACGCCGCGGGACATCTTGCAGTTTCTTTCAAATATGGTCATTGAGCACAAAGCTGTCCCGTTACCATATGTTGAAGACAAGGGTCTGTCGAGACCGAAGAAATGACTGAAGAAACTATGATGTGGGATTTTCACCTCAATCTTCTTAATTAAGTGGAAGCGCTTAATTGCAGCTGGATATTAATTTAAAAAAAAATCTTTCGGCTTGGAGCCAAACCTGAGGCTAGATATTAACAAAATCTTTAAAGGCTTGTCAACCAGCTGAGTGAGATTTCATTTAAGCTTCCAGAGGATCTATATTTCAGTTTGTTGAGCAGGCTACAGACTTTTACAATCAATTCAAATCATTCGGTGAGTAAATGCTCTACACTACCTGAAAGTACAGCAACTGCGATTGTGCAGAACGCACCAAATTAAAGTCTTACGGTAATGCACCGTTAAGCACTCCGAAGAGGTGGAAAACCCATGTAAATATAGCTTTGAAATGGAAGTAGAGACATCTTGGTAGCTGCTGCCTGCATCATTTTGTGAAATCAGAAGCTAAATATCTTTCTGATATCAGGTCAAAGCAGTTTCCGAGGCACATCATTGCCCATCGAATGCTTCCTGGGAACCATTAAGAATTACTTGCAAATCCTGTTAGACCCGGGTCCTCATATAGAACAGTGGCTAGAACAACAGACGGAAGGAGACCGGTTCTCGCTCTGATGGGAGCCACAGCATGTAGGACGACGGGGTCAGCGGCGGATGATATTTCGCCCCGCCGCGCTCCGTCGCCAGATGAAACCGGCGGCGGATGATTTATGGCGGAGCACCGGATGGCGGGAGCGCAGGGGGGGACGGCGAGCGAGTGGCCCCGGCCCCGGCAGACACGGGCGAAATTGGGTTACTCGCGAAATGTAAAGGGTCTGTCTCCGCCTAACAAATTCAATCAGGGCCTTCCTTCCCTCCGGGTCATTTTAATACCGCCGGATTACCAGAGATCTCCGTCCAGAACGAGGAGGCCATCTCTCTCTGCCTCTTTATGGGGGACGGAGAGGAGGTGTTGTCAAGGTGGCTCTGCAGTGTATGTGGACGATTCTTGGTTTTATTTCTATTTTCTGGACAGGTTAATGATCATTTTATTATGACACAACACTGAGTTACTAATTAAAGCCTTACAGTCTTAAAACTGCAGGTTATTTTGGTAGCCCTTTACTTGTACTTCACTATTACATTTTAAGTATTCTTACTGTAATCAGACATTTACCTGCAATGTAATGCATTACGACATGCCTCCCATTATGTACATTATGGCAGTGATTCTCAACCTTTTTCATATCAAGAACCCCTAATTTAGTACAAATTAAGGCCACGGACCCCCATTTGTTGAGATTTTATCTCTCGGACCCAAATCTGAGAATATTTCTATTGTTAGATATGATTTTGTCCAGAATTCCATGACTATCTGTATTGTAGGCAGAGATAACAGTGAAACTATGATTTAAACAGTCATTCTTCTACATTCTCTAACTGTGTTAACTTCTTGTAAATGAAATGATGGTGAAGTTTAACAGTTCATCAATTTGCTGGGGACCCCCTGGAACCCCCTCAAGGACCCCTGGTGGTCCCTGGACCCCACGTTGAGAACCACTGCATTATGGCACAGTAGTGGTTCTCAATTCTTTTCATGTCAAGGACCCCTAAACTGACACAAATTAGACCACGGACCCCCCATTTGATAAGATTTCGTCCCAGGCTCCCGCATCTGATAAGATTTTTGCTTTTAGATGTTTTGTTACAGAAAGTGTATGAAACCCATGACCAAAATAGTCATACATTCTGTCATTGTGTTATTTATGGATGGAATTACAGTGAAAATAAATGATTCCCCTTTTTGCTGGGGACCCCCTGGAACCCCCTCAAGGACCCCCCGGACCCCACTTTGAGTATAATGCGGCCTATAATGCCTTATGAGTAAGTGCTACCCTTATTTTGTGCTCAATATAAGCACACCCAGACACTGTTACAGCCCTCCGCGAGACCAGAGTTTATTAGTGGGGAAGAGTGTATTCACACAGAGGCAGCACAGCTTCCCGGTCTGAATTGATTATTCCATAGAAAACATGTGTATATTAGCCGTGGACTGGCTGCGGCCCTCTGAGGCTGTTCTCTCCCTCTCCTCCGCACTCTAGAATGGCGGTGCCTTTAATATTTGCTTAATTTACACCTCGGCGCTCGGGGACGCCGCTCTGTTCACTGCTAATCAGCATCAGCGGTAGAAAATGAGAGAACATAAAGCCGCTCTCCTGCATTAGGCCTGAACGTGTTTACAGAAATAATGCTTCATTTAGATTAATGGCGGTCCAGTGGGTGGATTATAGCTATCATCTTAGGTGGTGCAGTTGTTCAGAAATTGTGTCGCATAAATGGATTCAAGTATGATTGTTTGACGCAATGTCCTACAGACATACCATACGATTTCTTAATGTTGTTGTAAGGTTTCGGTGGTGGAGTCCCCCTTACATACTGCAGGATAGCAGCAGCTACTGAGATGTACAACGAGGAGGAAGAAGCACAGCATCCACTCAGAGGTCAAGTTCATCAAAACTCTGTCTTTTACTGCACTTTTTACATGGCCATAGTTACAAAACAAAACAGCAATACAGAGGGACAAGGGTTCCTCTCTACTCACAACCAGCCAACCCGACAGCTGAATACCCCCCAGTATATAAATGCCCTGAGTCTAACCACTGCAAATACAATAGGGGTGATATTTACAAGAAAAGATGCTAAATATATACATACAGCTCTGGAAAAAATTAAGAGACCACTGCAAAATGATCAGTTTCTCTGGTTTTACTATTTATAGGTATGTGTTTGAGTAAAATGAGTAAAATTAACATTTTTGTTTTATTCTATAAACTACTGACAACATTTCTCCCAAATTCCAAATAAAAATATTGTCATTTAGAGCATTTATTTGCGGAACAGACAACTGCAGACAACTGGTCAAAATAACAAAAAAGATGCAGTGTTTTCAGACCTCGAATAATGCAAAGAAAACAAGTTCATATTCATTTTTAAACAACACAATACTAATGTTTTAACTTAGAGTTCAGAAGCAAAGAAGAGCCAGGCTGAGGTTTGCAAAAGACCATAAGGATTGGACCGTAGAGGACTGGAGCAAGGTCATCTTCTCTGATGAGTCCAATTTTCAGCTTTGCCCAACACCTGGTCATCTAATGGTTAGACGGAGACCTGGAGAGGCCTACAAGCCACAGTGTGTCGCACCCACTGTGAAATCTGGTGGAGGATCGGTGATGATCTGGGGCTGCTTCAGCAAAGCTGGAATCGGGCAGATTTGTCTTTGTGAAGGACGCAGGACTCAAGCCACGTACAAGGTTGTCCTGGAAGAAAACTTGCTTCCTTCTGCTCTGACAATGTTCCCCAACTCTGAGGATCAGTTTTTCCAGCAGGACAATGCTCCATGTCACACAGCCAGGTCAATCAAGATGTGGATGGAGGACCACCAGATCAAGACCCTGTCATGGCCAGCCCAATCTCCAGACCTGAATCCCATTGAAAACCTCTGGAATGTGATCAAGAGGAGGATGGATGGTCACAAGCCATCAAACAAAGCCGAGCTGCCAGGAGTGGCATAAAGTCACCCAACAGCAATGTGAAAGACTGGTGGAGAGCATGCCAAGACACATGAAAGCTGTGATCATAAATGTCATAAATTATTGGAATATTAATACTGATTTATTGACATACATGTACATGTAAGCAGCATTTTAAAGTTGTCAACATGAAGCTAATCTTAACAATTTAGCTCTACTTTTGGGTAGTCTAATCTATAACAATGCTATTTTATAGTTATTTTATAAAGATGATCAAATGTTTTAAATATAAAATATTGATCTGAAAAGTAACTAGTAACTATAGCTGTGAAATAAATGTAATGGAGTAAAAAGTACAATATTTCCCTCTAAAATGTAGTGGAGTATAAGTATAAAGTAGCATCAAATGGAAATACTCAAGTAAAGTACAAGTACCTCAAAATTGTACTTAAGTACAGTACTTGAGTAAATGTACTTCGTTACTTTCCACCCATGGATGTCTTGCATGCTAGACATTAATATTTAACTGGTCTCACACAGTCATGCCCTTTCCAGCACTTTGTTTCACTTTGTTTTAGCGCTGTGTCAGCGAAAGGTCCGGCCAAAGCTGTTATAGAAGCTGCTATTCCCCCATGAAACATCTGTTGTATTCAACTAGAAAGAACTTTGCAGAAAAAAAAATCATGCTCTTTTATGCCAGTGGAGAAGCTTTGAGGTTGGGAGCCACTTTTGGGAGCCAAGTTTTCTATATTTTTATGGCGTATATTAGATATGACATGAATATACAGTACGTGCAAAAGTCTTAGGCACCCAAGAGTTTTTATATAAATTGTGTCTTAGATGTTTATTAATTTTTTTCTGCATTAGTGTGTCAGTAGACTGCTTTTTATACTACATGTTTTGATATTTAGAAACTTTTCATTTAATTATTTTTGAAAGCATCTTCGCTTTACTTTTTTTCTTTTACATGTGCCTAAGACTTTTGCACAGTACTGTATATACTTTTAAAGAATCTGATCACAATCATTAGAGTTGACCTGTGAGAAAATAGGGAGGGAAAAAAGATACAGTGCTTTTTCAAAAACAAGCATTAGCATGGATTTTTCTGCTTCTTCCCTCACTAACGACACTTTGAGCCTGAAAGGTTTATGGGTATATAAAAAGAAAATATGAAAGGACATCATCATCTTGAACTGCTCGCAAAACTGCATAATGGGTGAGAAGCCAGGATGGTGTTAATGGGGTTACCTGTAATTACCGAGGTAACGATGCCACATTCTGCCCTTCTGCGCATCTCTAAAAAGGGAAAAAGAGAGCGAGATTCACCTTTAAAACGAGGACAAAACCGAGTACTCCTTCTTCCCTCAACTTGACTTAAAATAGACGGCATCATCATGCAGGCGCTTGATCCCACAGGACGCCATGGGATCTAATCAGCGGCGCGTAAAGACCGAGGATGAGAGCGTTGCTCATCTGTCAAGCAGGAAGAAGATGCTTCGCCGCGACACCGGGAAGAGATTGCATTGATTTTTTTCGGGCTCGCCACCTCCACAACGCCGTTAATGTACACAAAGGCGCTGTATTATGCATCAGGGAGGAAAATGGCAGCAATGATGGCGCGTGGCCTTTCCTTAGGCGTATCCACCGAGCAAAAGTGCTTACCCAACAGGAATCAAAACGCTGTGTGATTAAATGCGTTTTTGGAAAATCACATGCTTTGACACAGAGCAATCATCCGCAATCTGTGACTTCCCTCTACTTATCTCCAAAATGCCATGCGTCGCTTAAGATGCCTCGCTCTCTCTATAGGGGTTCCATGAGTATGTCTAGCGTCTCCAAATTGTCACAGTGGGATGCATTTATTGCTCATGCTAGGTGTGAATAATATTACAATAGTAATAGTGCAATCATAGTCAAGTGTAGGCTACATTCATACTGTACTATAAATGCAAGCAAAGTGAAATGCACTTCTTTTCCACTATGGCTGTATAATTGAGACTCATATTAGCATTAGGGTAATAAAAATACTCTAATACATTCAAAATGCTGCCAAAAGTCTGTTGAATATTACGCCTTTGCTGTGGCAAACAGGTAGTTTAGTATGAAGCAAAACAGATGGCTTAACAGAAGTCACTCATCTCTCCTCCCCCTCCACGATCATAGAAACATGTTTTAATTTATCAGTACTAGGCTTAGAAAAAGTAACTTAATAAGGCCGACAACATATGAAGAGTTCCGTTCAAAACTGTATTACAGCTATTTATGAATCATTTGAATTTACTTACCTGAACAATGGGCCTCATGCAGGAGGCGATATACGAACAAATTTTCTCTTGTTTTTGTTCGTATCCATGATTTGTTCTTATTTTGTTAGTACCCATTGATTTCTGGGATTCACCAATGTTTTCTTATTTTTGCTCTTCTCTTAGGTAAGAGACAATTTTACGAGTGGTCGAGAGCACTCTTACCAAGATAAGAAAAAACCATCTCGTTTTCACAGTCCACAAATTGTTTGTCCAACGCAAGGACATACGTTTTAAATTGGAGGAACACAAAAAAAGAGTTGACTGGAGTTGACTTCTCTTATTTTTTCTCTTAACAGAAAATTAAGATAAAATATGAGAGAAATTTAAGAGAATGTTGCTGCATGAGGCCCAATGTGTCCTTAAGAGATAGTGTGTGTTGAAAGCACCAGTAAGTTGATTTTAAGCTAACTCAGTCGAGGAAAGAGCGTACAGTATAGCGTGTGGTGAAGTAGACAGATATATGGTCAATGTTGTCCACCACAGATATAATGGAGGTTGCTCTCTTTTTTTCACTCAACAGTTTCTGAGGTGTTAGTCTGTAAAACCTGCAATGAAACCTCTGCACCTTGGCAACAAAATCATCTCTGTCACTGGTAGAGATACACTCTGTCGAGTGCGCATGCTAACGCTTTAGCATACAGTGTGTTAGCATTAACCAAGTATAAGGATAAACCTTTTTATACAGCGCAAAAAACTTTAGCTATCTGGCTAACTTCACTCACTTCCTATGTAAACAACAGTTACGCTCAGAGTCTCGCAGGAAGAGAGATCTTCTGCCATTGGAAGGACATTCTTTTTGTTGAATTTTATGTCTATTTTAGCAATCCTCTAAACCTGACAGGTTTACATTAAAATTAACTAGCCATACAGTCTTAGAGCTGCTACAAGTTCTCATTTTCTCACTTTTAGGACAATGCTAATCGCCTACAGTTACTGAGCATACTATATGCTAAAGCGTTAGCATGCTCACTCACTCATCTACCTGAGGCACAGAGATGATTTTGGTGCCAATCCTCAAATATTGGGTAAGGTGACCAACGGGCCATACTAACCCTGCTTGCTAACCCACCTAAAAGATTTTCATTAGTATGGCTTTCATCTCATGATGGTCTAAATGCTGTTTCAGAGGCTTTTCCATCCTGACAAGAATAAAATACTGTGTGGAAACACTGAGTCATTGGCATGAAAATGGTATATGAAAAAGAAATATTGGCACAAAATATCCCGCTGTTTTCTGCTTCAGTCCAAAAGTATCAGTATCGGCCTTCAAAAACCCATATTGATTCAATCCCAGTATTGTGTTTACCTTTACTTTGGAACCTTTGGATATACCCTCATGAGTTGTAGAAATCAATTGTGGAAAATACCCGTGGAATGGAAATAAGCCCGGTTTCTATTTTTCTTCCCATACTACTTCAGTCTATGGATTGAGTTTTGTAAAGTTGCCTTGGTACTCACCCTTGGCATGCATAACACTTCTCAGCCATTATACCTGATCCATTCACATGCTGAACCTCATCCAAGTCCACCTCCCTCAAACTTCTTAATTACTAAGGTGGATTTTGGCGAGTATTGATTTTTGAGTAAATATCAAAGACGGAGCCCTTGGGAAACATATTCAGATATTACTGATTTCAGTGACTGCCTACATGGTATTTGACTTCATTAAAGACCCTGCAGTAAACCAAGCTCTTATGTTTCTGTCAGTTTTTGCCGGAGCCCCAAAGAATGTAAAAGAGGCCGCCTTATCGCACAAAAAGCCGCACTGGTGGTATTTTTTTTCATTTGCTGTGAAATTCACTAAGTTGTTGATCCTATAAGACGACTTCCTTTCTGCCACTATTATGCTGGCTCTAGTTATAGTCATGCAAATACCATGGTAATCCAATTTCAAAGTCTAGCAGCGACTTTAATGCCGCAAAAACAAGCTATGAAAAGCTGAAGAATACTTAAATGTTGACTTCCATTTGCTCACTTGGGGAGGTTTTCATCAGGGTAAGCTGGTCTGAAATAAATCAATAAATGGTTTAATAAATGCCCATTTGCCATTCAATAAAAAAAGGGCAGTTTTTTAAGTAATTTCCAATGGCATTTCCACAGCGCTCCAACAAATTAAGGCTTTTATTGGAACCATACAACATGGGTAAAGAGCCTTTCAGTGAGTTTTACTCTCTTCCCTTCTTAACACAGGAGTTAGACTTGCAGCAGCTGTGCACATGGATACATTATTCTATTGTAACACTGTAATCTCCCATATTCTGTCATCCAAGGACATGTTTTAGATGCAGCACCTGTATTGTATTCAAATCAATTGAAAGCAAGATGAAGCTACTGTATAAAGAATGAGATGTGATACAGTACATCAATTTATGATGCTCCACCACCACCGCCTCGAATATTTGCTCAATAGTTTCCAAACTGTATATCATTGCTAAGTTTCCATTCTGACTGCACTGCTTTACAGAGTGCATGAAGGGCATCTAACAATACATGTCTGCCTCTGCAGCGGGACCGGTGCACTGAATGTATTGGGAGTTTATTGATTGCCCCTTTTTTTTCCTTCTCAACTCACAGGCAGGCTTTGCCTTTTGTCGACAACTGGGAATTCAGCCTTTCAGTGAAAACGCTCAGTACCCCGCATACCTTGGACAATTAACAGAGACAGTGGAATGTAGCTCAGAAGGGGTCCAAAGCAGACTAATTAACAATTTGGAGCACGTGCTAATTGCTACACAGTGGCACAATGTGTGTCCTAATCAACGCCTCGCCTGTCAGAGTGACCGAGCCAACACACCCGCGCTTTTCTATTTGTCATGTCTAGGCAGTCGCAACGGTTCCTAATGTGCAGCAGAACGGCGCAAAAAAGTAAATCGCAGCCAGCAGTTTCCATGAAGCAAACACACTGACAGCGAACGCAGCAAGACGAGTCCTTCTGGTCACCTTGTCTGTTTCATTTCACAACTAAACCCTGCTCCTGTGGCTATTGGTGGAAAACCGGACTTGTACTTCCTGCAGCCCTGCATTCCCTGACCTGCAATGAATGAACCTGTAGGTTAGCTACTGTTTGGTAAAGTGCTTAGTATAACTTGCAGGTGGGCCTACTGTAAATTAAGTCAGAATTGGTACAGTTGTCAGAACTTATTAAATAAATATATATATAAAAATAAATGGTAACACTTTACAATAAGAGTCACTAATTAACAGTTAACTAATGTGTCTGGTAATCATTTACTAATGGTGTTCATGTTAACTAAGGTATTAATTTATACATTATTTAATAGTCATCTTTATAAACTATTAAACAACGTATAAATGAATACCTTAGTTAACATGAACACCATTAGTAAATTACACATTAGTTAACTGTTAATTAAGGGTTAGTTAATGCTTATTAGGCATTAACTAACCCTTATTAAGCTTTAACTAACCCTTAACTTAGTGACCCTTATTGTAAAGTGTTACCAAGTAAATACATTTTTCGAGGATTAGATTGCATTTTACAAACCATCCAAAGTTTTTACAATTATGGTTTAGATACTCTTTCAGTAAAAATAAGTTGTATGTTTTGCTACTCTCTATTGCCAACTGAGTGTGATAGCAATAGTGATTCAACCTATAACCAGTTCATGAAAGCTTTTCCATTTGCTGTTCTAAACACCTGGTGTCTGGTAGCTCTTTCCTGGGAAAAATCCTCTGCCGCACAGGAAGTGATGCGTTTTATGTTTCCGATTTGTTTGGAATAAACAGAAGAAGAACTGGGTAGTTAGCATGAGGAGTGATAATCACCATGTCTGAACTTGCATGCATCAACAGAAAATCCAAGCTCCGCCCACACTGTTTGATTGACAGGTGATCTCTGGGAAGTGCAGTGCAAAAAACACCACAGCAATGAGCGCTGAGCACCAAAGATGGAGACAAAATAAGAAAAAACCACAGCAGTGAGCGCGTAGCAACAAAGGTGGCCACAAAATAAAAACGAAAACAAGGACATTTTGGATTACCACTTTAACGCCCACACTGTAAGCTGACTGGCTCGGGCGTTCACACTAGCAGTGTGTTAGCAACCAGTGTAATGCAGCCCCCTGAATGTATCAGGCAGAAGCCAGTATTGTATATTTGTTTCTTTAAGGTCTGTCTGACAATGACAGTGGCCATCAATCAACATTACTGTCTCACATCTTTCTCCTCACAGGCAGATGGGGTGGTATTAATGTGGCAGTCAAGCACAGTCTTTCCGTAGTGTTTCCGTTATTGTGTCGAAACGGGAGCTAGTATTTGTTTTATCACCCATACAGACGCACAATTTAGATGTCATTCATGCAAGGAAAGATTATGTGCTTCCCTTGGGGATTCATTGGAATGTCCTGATCTTTTGAGTTCAACTGGAAGAAATCTAAGATGCATTCCAAATAAGAGACATTACTGTACACTGGAAGATCTTACACAATTTATACCCATTGAATTCTACTATTTCTACATGTAAAGATATAGGCTAAGCAATATCTCTGTCTTTTGCCTTGCCAACAGAGACAACTTTGCACTTACTTTTTGAATGTCCTATTGTGAACTAGAAGGCAAACCGCTGCCAATGCTGAACAATCCTACAGCTTGCTGTTACATCCAAACACATCATTCCTATCACTTAAATGTACAGTAGTTAAATTTATTTCTTGACCCTGCAGACATACCCTTAGGATTTGGAATCAAGTCTCTCTAGTCTCTAGTTGCATTGTCTAATTGGGGAAATCCGAGATCACCACCAAAATCTAATCAATTGTTCCTAGGCCCAATGCATATCGGTCCATCAAATTTCATGGAAATCCGTTCATATGTTTTTGAGCTATCCTGCTGACAGACATACAGACAAACTAACAATTATTTTCTTTTGTTTTTATTATATACTTATTATGTATTTATTTATTATATTTATTCAACTTCAACTTTATTGTCCTGAGGGAAATTTGGTTCGCAGACAGAAAAATACATAACGACCACATATAATACGAACAATAGTAAGAACCAATAAATGAAGCCACAAAGATTTAGGATTACACACCTACCATAATAAAATGCTACAGCGCAAGTGAGCATTAATGTGCAAACAGGCAGAACAAACGTCCAAAACAATGTACAACACCATCGAAATGCAATACCTTGATAGTACAGCTACTCATTTCATTAGAAGATTTAGTTAATGACCACTGGCACAAAAGAATCTCTGGTACGCAGTGTTTTTTAAAAGACTAAAATTGAGAGTCATTAAAATTTAAGATTAAGATTTCATTTTCTTAAAAAGACCATGCGTTGCTGAACCTAAAATCTGTAACCATGACTTTGGTTCTGCAAACATTTGTCCTTAGATACCTTACACTGAGACACAAAGTCGTCTACCACAGGTCTGTGTTCTGACTCATCTTCATGTAGGAGGCTAACAATGACAGAATCATCTGCCAATTTAATAATATGCCTGTTAACATAATTACTCTGGCAATCGTTTGTATATAAAATGTAGGGAAGGGACCAGAGAGAACGCGCCCCTGAAGAGATCCAATGGAGGAATAACGCTTGGTGGAAAGGACACCGTTAACCCTTGCACACTGTGTCCTGTTTGTCAGGAAATTCATTATCCGACCAATGACGGTTAGGTCTAATTTAAAATTAGAGAGGAGTTTCTCAGCAAGTACATGTGCTTGGATGTGTTAAACGCGGAACAAAGTCAACGAATAAGAGCATTGCGTGACTCCCTCTGGCCTCCAGAACTCCAGCAGACTGTAAAGGATCCAGTTGACCTTCCACCTGCCTCAAGACGTCTCTTGTGACCAGTTGTCTAAAAGCTTTCATCACTAATGAAGTTAGAGCTACTGGTCCGAAATCATCAAGAGCTTTTGTATTTTTCTTTTTTTTTTATAATAGAGGCATGCTTCTAGACCTTTGGCACTATTTGCAATTGGAGGGATTGCATGAAAATAAATTAGAAAATGCCACTGAGCTGTTCAGCACAGGTCCTAAGAACTCGACCAAGTATCTCAGGTATCTCAAGCATCTCAGGTATCTCAAGTAACTCAATCTCAGGTAAAAACTATTCAGATTATCAGCCATCTGTTTATTAGATGTAAAACCATCAAGAGAGATTTTGCTATATCCCCTATCATATTAGCCTGTCATAGAATTCAACCTTCATATTATTGCTTCCCAGTTTAGACTTAATCTTATTCTCATACCCAAGTTCGGCTTTGCTGATCTCTGCTCTGACCTCTCTTCTACCTTCCTTAAAAGCATTTGCATCACCAATTTTCAGTTGTCTAGAGACCCATGGTTTCACATCTTTAGGAGGAACTGCAGACCACGTCAGTTAGTTCGACAATACAGCCTGAAGAGTCCTGAAATGACCAATCTGCACAGTCGAAGCCCCCCTGCAGAGCAAGAGAACTGTCATCGGTCCAAACACCGACTTGACGCTTCGGTGCCTTATTCCCCCTCTTCAGCACAGTCCTGTATACAGGAAGCAGGTGCACTGTGTTGTGTTGTGGGGCGTGAATCCAAGCAGAGGACCTGCCATGGATCTGTAAGCTCCGTTAACGGAGCCATAGCAGAGATCCAAGGTCCTTTCACCACGAGGAGGACGAGAAATATATTGCTAAAAACTGATTCAGTATTTTCTTACAGTTGCAGTGGTTAAAATAAAACTCAGGGGCATCAGGGGAGATAGTCTGAAGTCTCTGTGACGCATCAGCAAAAGACTTAACGTCAGCTTTGGGATGAATGTAAACCACAGTTATGAATATTTGGTGGAATTCTCTCGTAAGGTAGAAGGGCCTTACTAACACAGAAGGTAATGTCAGGTAAACAGTCGCTTTTTCTCTAATCTCTAATTTTTATGTAATTCTTTAATCAATGCAGTGATATGTTCTTTATTTACTTAAGTCTGTCCTTCATGTCTACTGTGTGTTGCTGTGAGACAAGCTAATTTCCCCTTGGGGATTAATAAAGTATCTACCTACCTACCTATTGTTATATTGACAACACCTGTATTTTGTGCATGTTGACAAAAGAATTCCAAAGCACAGCCATATATTAGAGAAGTTGGGGTTTTGATTAGGCTATACAAACATTTCTCAGTGGCAGAGCGGCTCTGGAGAGAGAAATGTCAATGAGCCAAAGACCCACAGTGTTTTTCAAGTGCAAATTAGCTAACTGGCAAAATTGAATGGCACACAAGGAACTCTGGTCAAATTATGAATAAAAAATATGAATGGCGATGACTTCCTTTTCATTCATTCATCACCACAGAAGGTCAGCAGGCTAGCTAACTAGCTTATCTAGATAGCTATAGGCTATGGCTAATTTGAACTTGGAGGGTCAGCTAGGCTAACTAGCTAACCTAGATAACTTGGATTAGATTGTATTTTTTCAGTTAGTACCTCCAGGCTTCATAATATTAGCTTCCTCCTATCTTACCTCTGGCATTTTTCACTGGGCTTCAGTCTAATGTTACTTGGGCAGAAAAACTGTATAAATAAGGCAAAGGATAGTGTTTCTATTAAAGGTGTGAGTTTAACTGACATCCCAGTACATGATAACATGCCTCATGAAAAAGTATGCTTGCACAGGCACGATTACATTCCAACAAGGATCCTTGAGAAAACTATCTTGGGCATCTCCCTGGGTTCAGCTGGAGCTGCTGGAGTCATTCAAGCCCATGGAACTCAAAGTGAGTAAAGGGCCCCCCTGGGATGGCATCTCTCTCTCACCGCCAAGAAGGAACAGACAACTAACGTGTCCCCAACCTCTAGCTGGTCTTAATATGTCCTCCATGAAGACCCATCTCTGTTGTTATCGCAGACCCGAGGCAAGTCTAGAAGAGCATGACATCTGGGTCTCTCAAGGAAAATGCAAATGCTCCCTGACGAATCTAATCCCACTTTAGCTCAAAGGGAAATCACTTCAGACTCCAGGATGACACCGGGGTGAGAGGGTGCCATACTTAAAGGAGAAGAATCACCTCAAATGATTTACACATTATTTACGCAGCATAAATCGATGGATCTGCTCTAATTTATCCACATTGAAAAAGATGTCGTTTGATAACAATGAATCATTTGAATCGCCAGATTGAGTAGAGTAGAGAAATACATCTTTACCCCACTGTATGCTGGCATTTATTGTGTCCATTTTGAAACAAGGTGGATTTTAGTGTGCGTTTGCAACATTTACTGAGGTACAAATTAGCTAGCTATTTTCATTAGCATTAGTCTAAGAACTAGTGGCCTGCATCATGTATTTCCAACCTTTAATGCTTGAATGCTTGTAACCTTTGACTGACATTTCTGAGTTGCTTAGTCTTGAATAGGGTTAGAATTATATATTGGTTTGTCAATCATATTAATCCGATATTGGCCTTTTATTAAAAATGCGATAGCAGCCAGTCAGTGCCATTCACCTCTGATATGGTGGATATGATACAGGTTGATTGATTACATATTTATTGTAGAATTGATCAATACTACATTGTCTATGGGAAGGCTCTAAGCTGAATTGATTGATTGATTGATTGATTGAATGTGACATTTTGATCAGATTCCACTCATTAGTATGCTCTGTATTATTATTATCAGTAATGACCTATGCATGGTTGAATCTGCTTTGTTTGATTCTGAATTGATTGGTCACTGGAACAGAAACATCCCTTTAAACAGGGAGATGTGGGTTGGGCGGTGGGAAAGCAAGATGGAAAAAAAAAAATTGCTTTACACTTGATCAGCCTTTAGGTTGTTTTTGTCTTTTTTTTGTTGCTATAGCCTTTAGTTATTCTCACTGATGTTCGATGTAGCAGAGGTGGGTGAGGTGTGTGTGTGTGTGTGTGTGTGTGTGTGTGAGGGGGGGGGGGGTTCTGGCGCTGCCCTGTGTAGGTTGCCGGACATTAAACCCCTCCGTGGCAACAGAAAAGCGGAGCTTCATTCATTATGTATTCTCCCTCTACGGTTTCTGTGTTTTGTTTTTTTTTAGTTTTTTTTTTTAGAGGTTATGCAACATGGAACCACAACAGCAAGTAAATTTGAAAATGAGACTGAAGCTATGAGACTAAACAATTTCAGGACCCCGGATAATTGAGAGAACTCTGACTTTGTTTATTCTAGTTTGTTATTCAAAGGGACTGAACTACTACCCTCAATTCAATTGAGGACTGTTTTCTTTCATTAGGAGTCGAATTGGATTGATTTGAGGTCACAGTTATTTCTTCATAAAGGGTTGAAATAATGATTCTTTTCACCGATTTCACGTGGTTCATTGTTAATAAAAACTAAAAGCCTATGGCAATACAGTTGCCCTTTTTGATATGTCTATTGACTGAGCTCGTTCCTCTGCTGGATATTATAGCTGATCAAAAGAGTGGGAGGTGATTGTTTTAAACCTCTAGGCACGATGAAATCATAATACACGATGGTTCATAGTTTATTCGGTACGAGTGCTGCAGCATCCTTGAGGTCAGCATGCAAGGTTGTCAGCTTGAGTTCTCAGGGACAACAGGTTGTTGGATCCTTGAACAAGGCACTCATCCCCTCCATTTAAGTTGTTCTTTCTTTACGGGCTTTTGAGCATCTAGCATCCATCAGGAATAAACACAAATCTGTAGAAAACAGGCAAATTTTGATCTGTTTTCTTCCAGTGAAAACATGGATGTGATGTTATTTACCTTTAGATTAAATGCAATAAAATTTTAAAGAATTGCATTTTAAAAGTTTTTTTAAACATTTTTTCTTCACAGATTCAGTTTATGCTAGTTCATTATTTACATCTGGATCATTATAGTTAATTATACTACAAATCTGGAGCGCTGTCCATTCCAAACAGGTCCAGGTCAAGACTCGGAAAAACGGAGAGTGATTTCTCATTCGCCCAATGAAATGTTGCTCATGCTCGCGTTATTGACCAAAAAAAAAGAAAAAAAAGAAAAAAGAAAAAAGGCAGCAGTTTCCTTCTGGCGCTTGGCTTTTACAAGCGGAGGAACACTGCGAAAACGCTCATGCATCATGCTAGTTCAGTCGGAGGAGGTTTATTAGTACACGTTTCCCAGAGCTAACAATGACCTTGATGCTCCGTTTACGGTGTGTGTGTGTGTGTGTCGGGGTGGGGGGGGGGGACCTGTGCTCAGCGCTTACAAAATGTCCACAGGGGCAATGTAAAGAGGCAGGGAAAAACACGGGAAACCAAAGACAGAGGACATAAATGTTGAAAAGAACAGGGGGCTAAAATCAATAGAAATGGCATCTTATGCACCGTGTCAACTTAGCATCTATCAGCAGGCTGTTGGAAAACCCCAATGGGAAGTGAAAGAGTCAGGGTGAATGGAATTGTTGATCCCAGTATGGAGTAAATACACACACCCCTCCCCTCCCCTAGGTATTGTGAAATGTATTTATAGGCATGGGCATGATTGAAAATTCAATGTTTATGGGTACTGTAAGTGTGCAGGCTGGTGCTTTTGTATGTTTGTGTGATTTCACCTACAGTACATATACTGTATTTTCATATAAACTTCAGAATATGCATAGAGATATAATTTTTAAATCTACAAAAATGACAGAAATACATTCTTCATATGTAATGTTGTATCTTAAGGCAGTGGTTCTCAATTTGGGGTCTGGGGACCACCAGGGGTCCTTGAGGGGGTTCCAGGGGGTCCCCAGCAAATTGATTAATTGTTAGATTTCACCATTATTTTATTTACAAGAAGTGAACACAATTAGAGAATGTAGAAGAATGACTAGTTCTCTACCTACAATACAGATAGTCATGGAATTCTGGATAAAATCATATCTAACAATAAAAATATTCTCAGATTTGGGTCCGAGAGACAAAATCTCATCAAATGGGGGTTTGTGGCCCTGAAGTGGACTAAACTAGGGGTCCTTGATGTGAAAAAGGTTGAGAATCACAGTCTTAAGGAATGTCATCTACAAATCCATTTTTTTCATTTTTTTTTTTTTCATTTTGAAACATAACTGTAAACATATTCTGAAGTTTATATGCATGCATGTTTCTCCCAAGGCATTATTAAATCACAGTCAGCCACTAATGTTCGCTAATCTCCATTGACGCTAAACATACTTTAACCACAATTCTTAATGTTTCTCAGTTGGATGTCTCGTCATCGCAGACATACCCTTTGATCTTGTGCTGGCAGTAAAGCTGCAGCACTGGAATTAGGTGGAATTCCTGCTGTTCAATAAAATAGAATAAAAAAAATAATAATTTCTGACTCTTTCATAACCTCTGAAGTCAGTTTTGTGTTCATAACTTGCCGTAGCCTGACCAACACAGAGGCAAATTGAGAGAAATACATATATTACTGTTGGAGCTTTGTGATAAGTGTTTGGGATCAGGAGGTTTTTTCGTTTCAAGCAAAAAGCCAACAGCACAAAAAAAAAACATTTCAACAGCAGCAGCAACTATTGCCCTGCAACTGAAGTATATAACTGAAGAATATTGTCGAAAACACAAAAACGTCAGAAAATATTTCATTTAAACAGCTGTTTGGGCCAATGTTTTAACATCCAGGTCAGACATCTTATACGCAGCTAATAGTCTACAAAATGTTTGCCGGGGCCCTTCTGGGGGGAAACGGCTTAAAAAAGAAACAGGGTAATACATCATCCGAGAGAGGATATGTTGCAGCAACGGGGCGAGGCGGCGGAATAATGAATCTGTTCAGACAAAGTTCACACCGACAATTAAAGAGGAGGTGATGCAGAGGACATGAAAGGTCAGATATCAGGGCACCGGGGCTGTCAGAGTCGATGGCCCGGAGAGACGTGGAGGCCTGACATTATCCCCGCCTGCAACAACCCTATGAAGGGAAACGAGTGTACGGCTTTTTCCTCTAGCAGCTTCTCAACCTGGTTAATTCACCCTGTTTCCATAGCTGTAGCCTAATAAGACTGTGCAACTACCAGCCCCAATACAAGTCTTGGCCACCTGTACTGTTATCATGTACCACGCGATGAGTACACAACCTCATTTAAGATTTAGCTTAAACTGGTAATCCTCGAGATCCTGGTTTTTCCTTTATTTTGCCCCACCTGTCAATCAAACAGTGTGGGCGGGGACTGTGACGTCTTTTTTCCTCGGATTTTCTGTCGATGCAGTTTGAGTTTCTCTTTTCTTTGTCCGTTATCACTGCTCATGCTAACGACCCGGTTCTTCTTCTATTGATTCCAAAACAAAGCAGAAGACGCATCACTTCCTGTGCGCCAGAGGATTTTTTCCCAGGAAAGAGCTACCAGACAGCGGGTGGGTAACACTTTACAATAAAGGGTCACTAAGTTAAGGGTTAGTTAATGCTTAATAAGCATTAACAGTTAACTAATGTGTAATTTACTAATGGTGTTCAGGTTAACTAAGGTATTAATTTATACATCATTTAATAGTTTATAAAGATGACTATTAATAATGTATAAATGAATACCTTAGTTCAGTGGTTCTCAAACTTTTTCACGTCAAGGACCCCTAAACTGACACAAATTAGACCACAGACCCCCATTTGATAAGATTTTGTCCCAGGGTCCCCTATCTGATAAGATTTTTGCTTTTAGATGTTTTATAACAGAAAGTGTATGAAACCCAAATTAACCCAAATAAATTATTCCCCTTTTTGCTGGGGACTCCCTGGAACCCCCTCAAGGACCCCTGGGGGTCCCCAGACCCCACTTTGAGAACCACTGCCTTAGTTAACATGAACACCATTAGTAAATGATTACCAGACACATTAGTTAACTGTTAATTAAGGGTTAGTTAATGCTTATTAAGCATTAACTAACCCTTAACTTAGTGACCCTTATTGTAGTGTTACCACCGGGTGTTTAGAACAGTAAATGTAGAAGCTTTCATGAACTGAATATAGGTTGAATCACTATTGTGTTATAGCAATCTGACTGGTATTTATTTATATGACAATGTAGTAGATTATTACTTTAATTGATGTACAGTACTGTGCAAAAGTCTTAGGCACCTTAGATTTTTTATAGAAATTTCTTAGAAGTCTTAGATGTTTATTTGTTTTCTGCGTTAGTGTGTCAATAGACTGCTGTTTATTGTAAATTTTTGATATTCAGAAACTTTTCATTTCATTAGTTTTGAAAGCATCTTCGCTTTATGGATTTCTTTGACATATGCCTAAGACTTTTGCACAGTACTGTATAGCTACACAATATAGTAAATCATAAACCCGATTAGCTTAAAGAACAGAAACAAATACGTTTAGATGTTGACAATCTGTGCAAAATTTGAGCACCCACTCCCCCCTTAACAGTCCTACAATAGCGAGGCAGCGACCTGAAAACGCGGTGACATAACACCCAAGTACCAACTCCAGTGTCTCAGCCACAGTTGATATGAGCCGGCGACTGCTGTCCGCTTAAGATGCAAACTTACTTTACCCTGACGCCGGCTCTAATGCTAACAAATGAGCTGCCAGCCACGGAAGAGACACTCTGCCTGAACGCGGCGGGCAAACGCATGAATCATAATCAATCAACCCGCCAATCAATCATCGATCTACGCCGCCGCCCCGGCTCGACTCGGCGGCGGAGCGCGTAGACGCCGCCGCCGCCGCCGCCTCCGCCGCCGCCGCCGCGCTGGTTAGGGCCATCCGGGGGAGCCGAGCTTGTAAATGACGCAGTGGTAAATTAGTCCCACTGGGAGGCCCTCGGAGTGGGTTGCGCATTTGCCCAGCAGGAATAATAAGCCTACAGTCAAGACTCCTAATGCGGCCGTCCCTCGGCACTGCCAGGAACCCATCTGAAGCGCAGTCGCCGCAATTACTCCGCCTGTCATCCCCCCTGAAAGACTTGTGTGTCTAATAGCCTTTGCCACGTATGCAGAATATGAATATTTAATGTGTGTGTAGATGTTAGAGTACATAATTACGAGGTCTGGGGCGAGAGCAAATAAATAACGACCGTGTTCGGGGTGGCGGCGTCATCTATTCCGGCGCAAGGCGTTCAAGGCGCGTGGAATATCCGTCTCTGTTTTTTAGAGGTGATCGTCATCGCGGCTCGGTGTCACTGTCAATACACCAGCCGCAATTAATGTTCCCAAGCATAGGCTGTTTGAACTGCGATCAAGACGCTGTTGTATGAAGAAGCTCAAGAGTGACGTTAAAAAGTGTTTAAAAGGAAGGGGGGGGGAGTTGTGAGAAAACAGCGACAGACTGCGTGTGATTGATCTCTTGAAATAATCTTCTTAATTCGCATTTCTCGCACTGCGCCAGGTGCCGCCGACACGTGTACCTGACTGGATGCTTTATACGAGAAGCAATTTCATTGTCAGAGACTGTCAAAATGCCAGAGTACAACAGGTGGCTAATATAATCTACTCGACAGCAAACAATATTTGAGGAGTGCATGTGCTTGTGTGTTTGCGTCTGTTATTGCATGCTGGAACATAGTGTGGATGCTGCGTCGAGAGGCCACCCATGCCTTTCTGCCTCGGTGCCTCTGTCTACATACATAAACAAGTGTATGAAGTATTTTGTATGCAAATTCTCACTTAGTGTGTTGCCCCTGACAACAGCGCCGCACTTGAGTCTGCGACATGGCAGATGATCTGTGATGATATTATTTCTTCTATATATAGGCGTTCGCTAACAAATGCGTTCAGTGATAATTTGTCATTTGTTGGCAGGCGCAGAGTGATGAAACATGACTGACATTGAGAGAAGGGGACTTCTTCAAATGAAATATTGGCTATATTTGTCTTTAGCAGTGTCGTCTTTAGTGTTGCCAATAAGCCAAAATGAGATATGACATTTACAAAGCTCTTAATCAAACCTGTCACCCCACATCTGTAAAGGGGGGTGTCTACTGTATATCTGTTAACAGTATGTTAAAGCAGCGATTCTCAACCTTTTTCATGATTGAGTCCACATTTGGACCATAAAATTTTGTCTCTTGAATCCAAATCTGCGAGTATTTTTATTGTCAGATATGATTTTGTCCAGAATTCCATGGCTATCTGTAGAGTAGGTAGAGAGATAACAGAGAGACTATGATCAAAACAGTCATTCTTGTACATTCTCTAATTGTGTTAACTTCTTGTAAATGAAATAATGGTTTAGTTTAACTTCATCAATTTGCTGGGGGACCCCCTGGAACTCCCTCAAGGACCCCTGGTGGTCCCTGGACCCCGCGTTGAGAACCATTGTGTTAAAGGATCGGCAAACAGTTGTATTGCGAGTGAGCACTTACAATATAAATAACTACCTTTATATTAAAACTAATTCTGCAAAATAGCATGCATCTTTCTCAGCTACACTGCAGTGTATTGTATTCCTTCACTATGCTATTTCTGATCACGCACCAGGCTGTAGCCCTAGAATATCTCAGCTGTCACAACAGCTTTTTACACTCTTGTTACCTCCTTTTTCTCAGCACATCTCTTTGTAACTCTCCGCCTAACTCTAACTGCCTCTCATTGAAGGTGCTACATGTAGCATTTTAACATCAATAAACCATTACCACATTAATTTTGAAACATTAGTATAATTACCTTGAGCTAACCAGACCATCGTCAAGAGGATTGGCAGCTTCCACCAGCCTCTACACTGCATTTTACATTATGTGCCACCAAGTCAGATTTGGCAGGAAATCTGATGTATTGCTTTAAGGCACAAAGGGAGATTGCTTTACGGCACAAAACAGGAAGAGAGTGCTGTTCCTCCAGTGCAAACAGAGCTAAAGCTTTCAGGTGTGAGGGTAGGAAGAGACAGGGTTCATGGGAAATGATGTTAATTTTGAGAAACACTAGCATTAGCAATACCACTGATGTGAAATAGGAATGGCTATGGTGTAATTTGTGTACAACACTTCATAAAATAACTGCTGGCCTGCACTTAACATTTCGGGTTGATGATACCTAACAGTGTAAGAGTATCTGAGTGTGGATTTTTCCTTTAAATGTAATACCCATTTATCATAAACACTGACACTCATTGATAGAACTTGGATTGCACTGACTTAAAGGAGTCAAAGGGAAGTACTTGTGTATTCCAGTTTTTGGATGATTTGCATTTGTTGTGATGCTTCGGGGCGAGGGCAGCAGCAGTGTCGCGGGCTGGACGTCAGGAACCACGAGGAGAAACGATTAAGCGTAGAAAAGTTTACATCTAACAATCTCAGCACAAACTATATTGTCGCCTCTGTGCAATTTGCAATCCAAACACTGCTTGACCCGGAACTCGCTGTAAGTTACCACAGTGATTGCCTGAAAATAACAAGGACGCTATTTTTCTAGACACCAGCAAATGATGGATTATGGGTTTGAAGACGTCTGTCAGGGGGGATATTTGATGGAGTTTCAAACCAAACAGGATTCTATGAGAAGAAGATTGTAAATGGACTCTTAAATATATGTCTCAAGACACTGAACTAGCAATGGCAGAGATGCATTTGAGTGCCATTTGTGTAGCAAATGGGTGTCAAAATTTTGTGAAATGGTCACAAACTCTGAAATGCAAATTACGTGTTGTGGCCAGGAATTATGTGACGATTACATTCCTCCGAGATGAATCGGATTATGTGACAATAACATGAATTTTAGGCAAGTATAACAACTTTGGTTAAGGTAAAGGTTAAAGTTAGGCAACTAAAACTTTGGTTAAAGTTTGGGTTAAGCGAGTTTAAGGTAAATGTATCCGCCCATTCCCCCACCCTAGGGTTAGGGTTAGGATTAGGTTAGGTAGGGTTAGGTTAGGGCTAACCCTAACCCTAAACCCACCACACGACTTACTTTCCACTGCACTATTTCAATGTCCTGTTTCTTTCCACCGCGCTATTTCAATGTCCTGTTTCTAGTCGTGCCTCCTTCACATAATCCCTTCCTGCATGGGGAAAACATATTTCTCTCGCTTTTCATGCGAGGAGCGTGCATTTGCATTTTAAGACATTGTGCTCATTTCTCAAACATTCCATGACTTATCTACTTGCACAGGTATTTTACCGGGGAGCTTCTAGGCCAGGTCCATCTCTGTGGGCCGTTGATATTTTCCCGATTCCCATGTTGTTTACTGACCTATTTGTTGCAACAGAGATTCGGGCACGAATCCATCTGCACAGTATTTCTCCTCTGCTTGCACTCATCTGCTTGTACTCCAGTAATGCAGACAGAGTTAGTCTGCTCTCTTCTATGTGTCACCTATGTGTCATAGGTTACGTTGGGAAAGAGTAATATGATGGAGAGCACAAATTATCATTCTATTTGGGTGCAGAACCATGTAGGTGGGCCAGAAAATGGAAAAAATGCAATTTCTGCAAACCTTACTTTTTTGGAGTGTTGTAATATAGATACAGCATGATGCCAGTTGTCTATATTTTGCATTGAAGTGGACTTCAGTGGAGCTAAAACCAACAGTATGGCAAAGTACCTGCGTTTAACATCATTTACCACCCAAACTCCCACTTATATTGACTAATTTCTGGGAACAAGTGGTGCAAGAACTGATGACTGACAAGATATTATTATTTGGTCAGTGTGATAAATTATTAGACATAGGCATTAGACGTAGCTTAGAGGGAACATTGATCCTGAATGCACCCCCTGATGTGATGTTTTTAGATATGGCTTCCAAATAGACTTGCAGCCATTTTTACGTGATCTTTGCTCTCCATTACGATGATAAAAGCTACAAGATAAAACTTAAGACTCACTTAGGTTAAGGTATGGAGAGTGCCACACCTTGAAGGCCCGTGGAAGTGATGGAGAGAGATGGCTCGGCGATAAAGACAGCCCCATAGGGTGTTCTCTCTCACCCACAGGACTGACAACGGCGGATAAATCGGCCCGTTAACCATCTATCTGCTGTGACTGACAGCTTTAAGTGAACGGCACCAAGTCAGCATATCTGATAATTGGCAATTGTCGAAGGGGGGAGCAGCGAGCGTGTTGAGTGTGTGTGTGTGTGTGTGTGTGTGTGTGTGCGTGATGGAAGGATGGATGAAAGGGCGGGGTGGCGGCGCCGGGGAGTTCGACCTCCTACTCCTCCTCGTCTTTATCTCTTGTCACTCGCTGGCAAGGAGCCCTTCCTCATTTCATCGCCCGTCTTTTTCATCATCTCCCTTGACCTTTCCGCGGGATGGCCTCCCCCTCGGCACCGAGTCGCCTCGTTCTCCCCCCCCGCCACCCCCCAAAAAAAACCGCAGCCACCCCGACTTCACCTCGCCATCAAGTCCCAGTACCCCCCCCCTCCCCAACCCCACCCCACACCGTCCTCCCTTCACCCCAGAAGTGTCAGATGTGGTAACTGTCAGACCGAGCAGCTCTCCTCGACTCACCCGCTCATTAATTCGAATGGCTCCCGGTGATTCGGGATCCCGTCCTTGACTTCCCGGCGGGCGCGACATCTGTGTCGCCATTACTGTAACGCTACCGGCAGCGGCGGCTAGCGGTAGTGGATGATGGGACCGATCGGACGAAAAACGGGAATCCTCGGGGTAAAAAATAGCGGCCGGTGCGCGATTGGAGTTTTTTGCGTTGGGGACGGTTCTCGGGTTCTGCCCCCACCGCCCGTCCTTCCACATGTGCGCTCTTTAATTGGGTGGGTCCTCCAACACCCCCCCCACCCCCCACCCCACCCCCGCTACCTTGGGGGCGGTCCTTGTCTCTCATCCGGCAAGCACCTCACCATGTGATCTCATCAGACAGTCCGGGCTCCCTTCCTCCTGAGTGGGTGAAATGACATGCTCTAATGACAGGGCCCTTGTTTCCACTCAAATTACCATGCAAAGGATGCCGCCGCCCGCCTTTGGCTCTCCATGAGGATGCCATTTCTGTCTCGGCCGTCACCCCCCCCCCACCCGCCCCTCGGGCATGCGGAGGACCATGGGAAAGAGACGCGTTCTCTTTTCTCCTACCTACCTCCCCTCTCTCTCTCTCTCTCTCTCCCTCCTCTATTCTTCTGAGAGCTCATTTCGGGGAAATTATTCATGAACCTGGCCGATGTACAGTAATCACTTGTTAGGTCCCTCGGAATATCCATTTGTTGTAAGGGGCTATAAATGAATTCCTTGGAGGGATGCTGTGAAGTAGCAATATTTGAAGGGAAATTCGTATACAGGGTAATCCCCCCCCCGTCCTGAAGGCTCAGTGGTCACACAGTGTCCTGGTCAGTAAGAGAGAGAGAGAGATACCTCTTTGTCGCGTTTCATTGAAGCATTTTTGGTGCCATTTTAGACAGGAATTTTTCCATTGATTATTTGAAACAATAGGACTGAGGACTGGTGCCTACTTCTGCCTTGAAAGTCTAATTCCAATGTTGGGCCGCAGAGATGATTGCCACCTGAAGGTAGACATTGAAAAATTCATATACCATATAGATCTGCATGAAATTAAACTCCCACAGTGACGCGTGCTCTATATTGGTACAGCATAAATGGGATTGCGTAGATTAAAATATGCCTAGTGATTACGCCGCACCTCTTAATTTACAGCAAAAAAAAAAAGTTGATTAATTCCGATACCTAAATGAGACTGTGGGTTGCTTCGCAGGATAAACCCATAAGTCCTCTTTAAAAAGAAAAGAAAAGATGAATGATTCATCAAACAAAGAGAGAGAGAGAGGAGGAAGTCTGAACAGAAATAGAACCAAGGGAATGAAAAATCAGATATTTCTCCTGGGGGAAGGTGGTAAAAAGGCGACGAATCAATGCCAAAAGCTTAGAGGAGCATGCAAAGGATCGCATATAACAGCCTCTCACTACTGTCATTGGGTAAATTGCACCCAAAGGGTACACATGCAGTGTGATGTAAAAAGGAGGCTTACAGAAGTAGCGGGCCATACTCACTTGGGAGAGTTGGTCTAACATCCACTTGGGCTCAAAATGTGTAATTGTCAATAATGTGCCTGTTAGTGCATGGGCCCATTATCGGTTAAAACACTTTCAGTTGTTTGAGCTTTCCTGAAGTGCAAAATCAAATGGGTTTATAGTCGGGGTTTGACTGATATGGGTGTTTGAAGGGCAATACTGACATATTATATTGTATGTGGTGCCGATATTCAATAGCTTTAAATATGTGCCAAAAAAAGGTCAAAGCCTCTGAAACAGCCTTCCGTTGGATACTAAAACTCCATTGAAACTATTATTAATAATGTGACATTCATGAACACTTGTGTGGAATCCAATTAAAATGTTGCATTAGAATCAATTTAGGTTAAGGGCTTCCCATAGACAACACGTGTATTGATCAGTTCTACAGTAAATATGGTGGATGACACTTATTGGCCAATATGCAATGTTTAATAATGATATCAGGTGCAGAGTGCTGCTTTCCTCATTAAGCGCAGACACTCGGTACACAATATTTTCATGCACCGAAAGCGACTTTTATCTAATTCCAGTTTTCCGCTAAGTGAAGGCGCTCTGCTCACATAAGGGAACATAAGAGTATATGCATGTACAAGCTATATAATTACTTCTTATAGCAGGACTTTTCCCCATACAGACTTCTAATGAATGATTTGGGCTTATTGGTTGCGTATATTCAATATGAAAGAGTAACTAAACCCCCAAGCCCAAATCTGTGTAAAGCCTGACATCTAATGGTAAAAAACATGCTATTGAAATTGCCATCTTCTATTGGCTGATCTTTGGTGTCAGGTAATGTCACACTGATGCTAACTTCAATATCAAACCTCTGGGTGTGGTGAATGTATTCCTCATATGGGCTTGTGTGTCCAGTTAGTAAATAGCATGTATGTGCTAAAACCTGACGCTACCTGTATTGTCTACCCAGAATGACTTGTGGTTTTAGGCTCATACCTTCATTTTGTTTGAGCCCTGTAGAGCATAACCACAGCATTGAAAACTGAGCTCATAACTTTGTGTAAACAACACCGCAGTGTAAACTTGCTTACACAGACAGTTCCTTGTAGTACAACTCGGAAATGAAAACTGAACAGAGGATGTGTTTGATGGTAAGACAGCACGTTCTTGCCGTATCATATGTCAAGATACGTATCATATCATATCATTATGTAAAGCTTGTGTTTAAATGGACTTCAGCCTTTCTGTAAATACATCAAGAGACTACAGAGCTGCAGCAGATCCGCCAGAGCAGCTTCAAGTGGCAATTGTAAAGTCTCATTCTGCAAAACATCTTTTGCTCAGACAGCATTTTCTGTGAAAGGAGCAAAGTCCTGGAACTCGCTACCTGATCACTTGAAATCTGCTGCAAACTTCACCACTTTTAAGAGAGTTACCGAATCCTGGTTCATTCAGCAACAAATTGTACTCATGTCTAGTTTTCTGCAGTTATGTTACTACTAAATGTGTCTTTTATGGTATCTTGTTGTACTCAGTTTACCTTTTTTTTTCTCATATGTGTTTTGTGGTATGTTGTTGTACTCAAGTTACCTTTTTTTTTCTTTTACCTTGTGCTCTATTGTATCTTGCTGTACTCGGTTTACCTTCTTTTTACCTCACTGTTTTAATCTCTTATTCTCACAAAAGCTAGGGACGGTGTTGCAAATTAGCATCCGCTATAAACACTATGCTACTTGCATCGGATAGCTGTTCTCAGTTTGTCTATGTATATTGTATCTGTCCCTATCAAATAAACCATAAATAAATAAATGTCGTTAAGCTACATTGCATCATTGTCATGTAAGGTTAAATAAACGTTAAAAACCAGCAGTCTGAATGCTTAATAGAGGCTTGCAGTTGTGTCACAAATCTCCCAGCAACCATGTCTGGCTTCATCATGTAGGTCCATCAGAGAATTTTTAACGAAGACGAAAACGATTGTTGTGGTGTGTGCGTACATCTATTCAGTAATGCTATGAGTAAAATTGAACGGTCTGATAAGGTGGATTTGTTTCCAAATGTAGGTTACTGTGACACAGTAAACTGTCTTGTCTTGAGAGGAGTCAGCTCAGTTAACCTGAGCAAACTGTTAGCTAGCTAACTAGTCAGCAGGCTAATTTAGCACAACAACTGATATTAACATGCAACTACTAGCCACTGCTAATGCTAGCTTGTATTACATACATTAGCTATTAAGCAAACCAGATGTGTTTACAACAAGACAGTGATGGTTAGCTGTTAGCTAACAAGTTGACATTATAAAGACAAAAAGGATCAGATGTTTCAGTGATGAAATGATCAGTTCCCTGTCAAAAAACGACACTGTCTATGCAATTCTGTTGAGACGTCCAAATCATATGTTTAGAAATGCCATCAGCTTCTGTTGACCAATAGCTGAGGACCTCCAATATGGCCGCCAGACGGTGTCACATCACCTTACGGCCCTTTATACTTTCCATAATATTCAGAAGTGTGACCAAGTCAACTTTACTCAAGTCCCAAGTCAGTCTCAAGTCTTCAGGCACAAGTCTCAAGTCAAGTCCATGTCAAGTCTCAAGTCTAAATGTAGAACAGCAAGTCAAGTCAGAACAAATCAAGAGTCCAGTATCAATTTAATATCTTAAAGAAAACTAAATATCTAGGACTTTTCAATTCAATATGGTTTCAATAGGATAAAAACTTGGTAAGAGCATCATGAGTTTGATTTCTATAATCAGTTTCGACTTCAATAAATTCAATCATTCCATACAAATTCATAAAACAGAATTTAAATGCAGTCATCTGCTGGAACAAATCTCATCACTTTCAATCTGAGTCATTTACACAACCATAAGATCTTTTGTCAAGTCTCAAGTATTCTCCTCATGCATCAAATCAAGTCTCAAGCAGTTACAATGGTGACTTGAGTCTGACTTAAGTCCAAGTCATGTGACTCGAGTCCCCACCTCTAATAATGTTATATATCAATGTGTATGGTAAGGTGAACAGCTAGTAATGCACACATACAAATCTGCATGTTCTGTCCACATTATCATTTGATATGGGGAATCTTATTTTTTCAGTCCACATCTACATGCATGTATGGCCTTCTGTACACCTAATATCAATACACGCACATATTGCACATCCTGTATATATGCTATAATTTCATTTCACATATCGCTTTTCTTCATATTCTCATTTTGTTCTCATTATTGCACATATATTGCCATTTTTATGATTTTTCACTGACTATTTTCATATCGTACACACTTTTCATTTGCTTTTTTCTTTGCTTCAGTAAGTTCTACTGCTGCGGTTTTGCACACCCACTTATCATAATTTTTTCACACTTTCATACATTTTTACCTAACATTCTAGTGTTGCAATTGTCGGTTGCATTGGGTTTAAATTCCCCCCATTATTGTTATTCTGTTTCCTTTGCTGTGTCCTATTTCTACTTGCTGCTGCAACGACCCAATTTGCCCGCAGGTTCAAGGTTTTATCTGATCCCATTTTACCTTACGCCTCCATTACCTATTACCCTGGTTTTTACATTAACAAAGCGAAGTACACGAGAGGGTATACATGACAGAGAAGTGGTATGAGGCCAAGCACAGGCCCTTATAATGGAATATATTCCTTGTCCACACTCGAGTGACTTTAAGAGGGGCTATAAATAAGCAGTAATATACATGTACGGTAAGTTGGGGAGGTAGTCAGTACACAGATAAGACTTCACTTTCAAGCCCTGTGAACTTGAAAGAACCACCTCAAAGTCAAAGTAACCACAGGAAAGTGGAAATAAATCAAGCAAACGACATCTGCCCTTTTTTTTTGCACATTCTGTACTATATGAGCTGTGAATTTACATATTTGATTTCTTCATATTGCCATATTCTCTCTCATTTGTACATATTGCATCTCTCTTGATATTTCTTTTAATAATTTTTCACTTATGTCATACTTGATTTGTTGTTATATTTTCATAATTTTCATCCATTTTTCCTTTGTCTCATTATGTTCTGCTGCTGTTACATTGCACACCCTCATAATGCTGTCTTTCATATCGCTTCACATTTTAATTAAAACATTTCTAGTTAATATGTTCTTGACATTTTAGAGTTGTCAGTTGGATTACGTTTGATACCCCTCATTTGGTAAAATTTGTATTCCAATTCAGCTTTTTCAAAAAACTAATATTGTTGATTCAAGTTGATTGAAGTGTTCCTGGAATAACTAACCTCCATGTATAAGCCCAAATGTTGAAAGTACTGAAAACTAGTTGCCTTTAGCGACGGCATATACTGTGACACAACACAACAAGCAATTATTTGCAATATAACTTTGCGGTTGTATCTGCCATTGTAAAAATAAACTGTACATGATGCATGTTCCCACTCTCCTGGCCTCCCCTCTACAGCCATAAATTGGCTGATGATCCGTTATGTTGCAGCAATTGCTTCAGGTTAGTCAATTTCATTTTACCTGTTCATAAAGTTGCCATGAATCCATCCATGCATATGTAACAGAACATTGCTGTAAACCCCCCCCACACACCCATTTCAACACACACACATACATACAGGTACATACATATGTCCCCTGAGAGTGACAATGAGTTATTTTAATGGAGAGTTTGATGAGTTGAATTGAGCTGATTTCCCTTTTCGCCAGCATAGAAAGCGCAGATGTTTACTGTCACTCATATCTGATTATTGTACTGACGACAGCAATGGAAGCATTGTCCAAATTGTCCAAAAGGAAGAAGACTCCGTGTGCCAAAGTGCAAATCAAACCACTTCAAGCTATCGTTTGTTCCAGCCTCCATCAAGCTGCTGAACTCTAATGCTAAATCAAAGTGCAGTAGAGCAACGTGCCATAAATACACAAGCACTTTAGCACTTAGCACTTTTGCACTTTAATTCGTACAGTTTCTTTTTAAGCCGTTGTGTTGTCAACGTCAAATGTATAGTCAAATGTCTTTTTTATGTCTTTAAGATGTTTTTATGTGAAGCAACTGTCCAGCATCGTGTCAAACGCTTCTCATGTTTTGTGATGTTTTTTTATGTGAAGTAATGGATCGTAGCACTGTGCCCAAGACAAATTTCCCCTCTGGGACAATAAAATTGACTCTACTCTAAATTACACATTGTCATTAAGTGCGCATGATGTTGACACCATGCAGATAGTGCTCATGTGCTGTCTGCCAAATAATAATATACTAAACTGAACTTGCCATTTTGAATCCAAACAACCTTAGATTAGCGCTGGCAAGGGAGGAAGGAACTCCATTTTCTCTCATTACTGTAATGACGTAGCTCATCGTTTTTACATTGCATGGGAACGATTATGTGTAGCAATGTTCTCTTTCCTCATAAAGTAACTTTACTCTTGAGCATATTAAATGAACACCTTCTTAAAGTAACAAATTAACTGCCACATTTTCATATAAATAAATGTCTGTTTCGCTACTCTATCACCGGTTGTTGTAATTCAAACTATATCCAGTTCATGAAAGCTTTTCCACTGTCTGTTCTAATCACCTGGAGTCTGATTGCTCTTTCTTGGGAAAAATCCTCTGCCGCACAGGAAGTGATGCGTTTTACCTTTCTGGTTTGTTTGGAATAAACAGAAGAAGAAGAACTGTAGTGATGGGAATTCCGGCTCTTTTTAGTGAGCCAGATCATTTGGCTCAGCTCAGCAGTCAGAGCCGGCTCTTTCGGCTCCCAAACGGCTCTTCATTTAGTACCACTTCTGGCTTTTAGAACTCAGCCAAATTTAGCAATGTTTTGACCTATTGGTATGTGCCCACATATATCACTTAAATTATTCAATGTAATTATACTAAACCTTATAATTTCCAGAATACCATAATTTTACATTATGTTTGGTATAAAAACCTTAAATAATGTAAAAACATCAAACACTACATTCTGCCTTTAGGTTGTCTATGTTATTATAATGCATCCAAATGCTACTTTGTTTGCGACTGTCACTCATCTCGTTTTCTGCTGTTCTGTCTGTCATCACGCATGATTGGTCGCACGCACATACACATCAACAAAGAAAGAAATCGGCTCTCAGACGGGAGCCATCGTTCACTTAAAGACACATCACTAAAGAACTGGGTGGTTAGCATGAGCAGTGACAGCCACCATGGCTGAACAGGCAAAGAAAAGAGAACTGCATCAACAGAGAATCCAAGGTAGAAGACGTCCCGCCCACACTGTCTGATTGACAGGTGATCTCTGGGAGGCGCAGTGCAGAAACACCACAGCAATGAGCGCTGAGCACCAAAGATAGAGGTAAATGAAGGTATCACCCCTATAGGTAAACTCTCAGCAACGTTAGCAGTGCTTCTACTTGAGCAGGATATTCTAGTCCTCTTTGCAGCCCCTGGGCGCGCTGGGTATCGCGTGAATAATTCACGGAATACAATGCTGTTGTTGCACTCCGTTAAGTGAGGAAGTGAAATGACACCGGGGAGCCTGCGGGTCTTCCAGCTCACCGGTGTACGGGTGCAGGATTTGCTGTGACTGTGGAAGCTGGAAGGAAGGCGGGGAGGGTGGTGGGGTTTCCAACGTCTTGACTAGCATATCTTTGGTGGATCGATGCGACGTCACCAGGGTGGGGGGGTCGGGGGGAGAGGATACGGGTGTCACAAGGCGTCCCGTAAGCCCCCCGACCCTTCCCTTCCCCCTCCCCTTTCGTGGTCATTACCGAGCCGCCTTAACCTACCGAAGGAAAAAAAAAAAAGAACCCCATCAGCAACACGGAGGTCAACGCGCTAACCTCTGTCGATGAGTACGACTCAAATCGCCGAGTATCTCAACCCCCAACCCCCGCCCCCCCCCTTCTCACCAGCCGAGAGCCCCCAATTAAAACCCAGCCTCCGCTTTGTCCCCGGCCCGAGAGGGACCCGCCGACGCTCGATCCTCCCGATAAAACATGCACAATCCGGCCTCGGGGGAAACCCGCAAGGGAACCGCGCCGAGAGTTTCGCGTAGGTGCCGAAAAACAAGGATGCCCGCCATCAATTATTTAGCGCGAGGTGAATATTTCACACATGCGAGAGGTGGGGGGGCGGGGGGGATACGGGTCAGGTCTTGTGGATATGTTTGCCGGATAAATATTTAAAGATCAATATTTTATAGGTGTGAAAGAGAGCGAGGGGGCCCAGGGGAAATAGTGCGGAGGGGGGGGGGGGGGGAGTATGGATGAAAGGCAAATAGGCGGTTTCAAGGGGAATGCTAGGGCACCTTAGAAAGTATTCTTGTTGAAGAGATTCGGGGGTGTTTCGCCTTTGAATAAAAGATCTTCGAGTGTCCTTTGTGTCTTTAAGGCAAGTGTATCATTCACAATTCAAGAAAAGAGTATGGATTGAGGCGCATCCAACCCAGTTCTCCTAGTCAAGACGAAATTATGGCCTATATGTATTATTGACGATGAAGTATACGGTCTTCTCAAAGGGAACCCGTGATGCCGAACATCCTACCGCTACTGTAAACGGAACGCTGAGGGGCGAAGCATCTCCTCGCCTTGTTTGGATTGGTCTCGGGTTTCGCGACGCCCGATATTGGCCGGGTGTCGGGAGGGTTTACCCGCACCAGATCTTCACCTCTCAGACTTAATTAGAAATCAAAATCGATTGGATCGGGAGCAGATGTGCTCGTCGGGTTGGTGTAATCTGAACGGACACAGTGTTTGACCGGGTGTTTGTTCGGCACTCTCCAATCGCAGAAAGCCTTAATCCACTTCCCTTTTCATTTCATGTGTAAAAAAAAAAATCAAAAATCTGCTTTTTTTTCCGAGTGGATGTTTATTTTTGGGGGGGATTATTACTTTGGTGGCAGAGCGGGTGTGATGATTTTGTCAGCATACTGTTGAGCCGCTTATTGATCCACACACACACCAGTACCATTTAGTGTGGTCATTATTTACCTCACTTAAACCTAATTATGATGCTCAAGACATATTTACAGCACATACAAATTGATTTACCTAAGATCACCCTAAAGGTGACCACATTATACATATAGATATAGAAAGATATAGATATATACTGTATGTTTTCTGCTAATGGGACCTCTTTGTGTGATAATTGCGTTGTACAATGTCAACAATGTCAACAGTTCTGCATATTCTATAATACAGTGATTCTCAACGTGGGGTCCGGGGACCACCAGGGGTCCTCGAGGGGGTTCCAGGGGTCCCCAGCAAATTGATGAAGTGTTAAACTTCACCATCACTATACAACACAATTAGAGAATGTAGAAGAATGACTATTTTGATCATAGTTTCACTGTTATCTCTTTACCTACAATATAGATAGTCGTGGAATTCTGGACAAAATCATATCTGATAATAAAAATATTCTCAGATTTGGGTCCGAGAGACAAAATCACATCAAATTGGGGTCTGTGGCTCTAATTTGGACTAAATTAGGGGTCCTTGATATGAAAAAGGTTGAGAATCACTCCTATAATATACTGTACATTTCTGCAGCCTTAGTTTCTACATATCACCCCATTATCATCAAACACCAAACAGATGTACAGTATCATCTGCATGGGTATCATCCATTCTATGCATTGGAGAAATAAAAAAAAAAAAGAGATGAGTTTTCAAGTGCTTTTAACCAGGCTTTCCAAGCCCATCTTGCATAACATCAACATAATGACAACTATCTCTCACTCTGTAATGCTGCGGGTGGAGAATCTTTGTCGTGCATGATAGTTGTCATCATTCCAGGGGGTGTTTTGCATTTTGGGACGCTTTCATTTCAAATAGAAGTTCCAGTAGAAGGAAGGATAGAAGGATATAATTCTGTAAGCATAGGTACAGTGCCCCTCCATTTGTGCCCTTTTACAAACTAGCAGCAGGACTCCTTTTTTGTCCGTCACTACTGCTTTATTAGAGTCAATTTTAAAGCATAAGTCCAGCCATTTTTCACCTGGACCCTATTTTCCCATCTTTTTTCACCATATCAAACTGTAATCTTGTCAACTGCTTCACTATAGAGCTACTTACATCTTGCTTCCCTGGCAACAGCTCTCCAACGCAGGCCTAATGGGACACTCAAAAGCACCCAAAAGAACATCTTAAAAAAACATCGATTGCTCGCTGTGTAATGAGACATGTTGGTGAAAAGGTGTGAATGAAAACGAGCGAAAGTCAGGCCTTCCTCCTGCAGTTTTGACGCTACTTTGGCCATTGCTTTAGCACTAACATGTGCATCTACATGTGCTGCTGTGTCAGGTAGTGCAAAATAAATTGTGAAAATTGTCAGGTCAGGGATGAACTGAAAATTAAATATATACATGTCTCATTACGGAGCGAATGTGTTGAAAAAAGACATGCTTTGGGTGCTTTTTTTCGGGTTGATTTTTAGTGGCCATTGGCCCTATAGGAATGTATTGGAGAGTCGTGCTTCCAGGCAAGCAAGTAGCTCTATAGTGAATTTTTGAATCATTTTGGTCAGAATCGATTGGTATGATGGAAAATAATGAGAAAATAGAGTCCAGGTTGAAAAGGTTGAACTACACCTATGCGGTGAGACGGTCCCAATATCTTCCCCATATTAAAAAAAAAGAAATGACTGTTGTTTTTTTCATTACATACCTCATTCTTAGATAACCTCAAACTGTTGGAGCAACCATGAAGATATACACTCACTGAGCACTTTATTAGGAACACCTGTACACCTGCTTATTCATGCAGGTGACAGAAAGGCGACAGCAACTAACCCTAACCCACCTATAGTTTCCTATGATTTTCTATAATACTCTATAGTTTTCTATGATTTTCCTATAATACTTAGTGTTTTCTTATATTTTCCTATAGTACTTCTATTTTCCCTATTTTCCTATTAACCCTAAACCCTAACCCTACAGTTTTCTGACTAACTAACTCCATACATGACCCAGACCCTAACCCTAACCTCAACCACTCCCTTACTGGTGCCTGAAGTCACTACACTAAGTCAAATTTTCAAAATTGGTGAAGTAAAGTTCTGAAAAAAAGTCACTACAAATAGGGTCCAATCGACTCCAAATGGCCTGAAACGTGCTCCTAGACACTGGGAACGATTTTGGACTTGGCACTTAGTGAAATTTTGGTACGTTTTTACAATGGGAGTCTATGGCAGCTACCACTTCCGGTGGTCGTAGGGAGTCGGGGGTGGTTGGAGACCACCGTTGGATCGGGCGTCCCCGAAAACCCCCAGGTGGAGCTTGGTTCAACCTTCAGAAAAAAAGTTATTCAAGAATAACTGATCCTCAACGAACTGATCGTGGTTATTATCCTTATTCCCCTAACCCTAACCCTATAACCTCTTTACAACTGTGGTGAGCAGAAAAGCATCTTAGAATGAACACGTCAAACCTTGAGGCGGATGTCACTTTGGTAGCTGGTTGACACTGAGCTGAAAGCTGATACCTACCCAGTATTAGTATGGTGTTCCTAATAAAGTTGTCAGTGAGTGTCTTCCTACACATATCGGGATGTGCCCCTCCTACGCTCTGCTTATTTCCATATCATGTCCCGGGGCAGACAATAGACAATAACATTAATCACATGCGGAGCTCATTGTCAAACAGAAAAAAGGGTGAGTTCAACACTGCATCATTGACAAACAGATAAGTCAGACGCGACCCTATAGATCTTAAGTCAATACGACTGGTCTATAAGTGGGAGCATAATGAGTTTTCACCAAGCCGAGCCCCATGATGTTTACAGAGGCCCAATGAGACTCAGGTGGGTAGTGATGGAAAATCATAAGCCTCATATAGCCCGGCCTGTCTTCTGGCACCGAAGGACCCTCATTTACATGTCACAAGGTGATCCTGAGCTCTCTACTGACCGACTGGGGCGAACAACTGATGTGTATAAATTGCATCTGTAACAGGTATGGACGTTTGGTTTCAGGCTTGGTTACGGGACTGAATTTGCGAGCACTAATGTGGGGCCGGTCGATCGCGGATTCATTTTGCCATTTAGCCCGGGTCTCTTCCTATTATATAGTTGAAATGAGAGTGCCTTTTCATTCTGTCAGCTCGGCTTAAAGTTGGCTAAATATGGGCGAAAGTGAAATCTAAAAACTGATTGCGCGCAAGCAGAATACAAATCAAGACGGATTACAAGGACGGAAAGTGGGCGATGCCGTGTTATTCTTGCGGGAGAAGCCTCGGGCCGACGCCTCTCGCCCGGGTTCCCGGGACCGTTTATGGCTCAGATGTCCTTTGTCAAAACCATCAAGAGGCATTTCTGTTAGGACCGGAGAGCGGGAAGAAAACGGGAGCGAAAGAGAGAAAGAGAAGAGAGAGAGAGAGAGAGAGAGAGAGAGAATGGTAATTCCTTCACGGGCATCCAGCCTCTCTGCCACAGATGACCCCCAGAGTATTGGTCCTGGCAGCCAGCTACAATTATCATTCAGCAGGAGTGAAGGACTCTGTTTGATATCTGCCAAGGTAATTTAGTGGGAGAGATTGAACAGAGCTTTTTTTTTTTTTTTTCCCCGGATTGTGACTGACCCCTCTGCATATGGAGTGCGGACGCCTCCAGCAGCGGCGGCGGCGGCGGCGTCCCGCTTTATGCCGGCAACAAAAGCTTTTTCAAAAGCGGCGAATTCCGAGAGCATACCAAAGAGTCTCAGACAAGTATTTACCTGACCGTGCCTCGATTTGGATAATGCCAGCCCCGGCTTATTTTCCCATGAAGTCGGCGAGACCTTTTAGAGGGTGTCACGGTGATAGAACTGTTTGTCAGTTTGCCTTAAGTAGGGCGTCAATTAACAGTATCCATCACGGAAGACTTCCAATTTGGGTCGGAGGAGCTGTTGCGGCGAACAATCTCCCGGATGCGTCTCTATCATGTTAATCATCCCACTCCCTGTGATCAACGCCCATGGTGGTACTGTTACACCTTCTACTGATGCACATTAATCATTTCCACATCATTCACTCCCGAGCGTCACCGCGTCCAAAACGACAGAGGAGCCCCCCATCGCAGTCGCTAGAATTTCTCCTTCAGCGTCTGCTGCACCTAAATGACATTTCAAAAGCTATGAATAATTCAATCGCAGACGCAATGTTTTTTAAAAAAGTTGTTTAGGCGTGGAGCACAGCCTCGGTAAACAACAAAGCGGGAGGCTCGCACCGAAAATTAGTATTTTAGCAACTCCACATTAAGCATAATTAAGTGTTTTAACAATCATTTGTAAAGCCTAATCTTAGCACACAAGCCTTCCAATGGCCCTTTAAAGATTATTACATTCTCTGCTTGGGAATTAAACCATGAAGATCTGGACATGTTTAAAAGATTTGGACTTAATTGCTGCAAATTAGCAAATTCACACCCCAGGCTTTGTGATTATTGTGGATTCTGAAATCGGAGTCTCTCTCGCTCTCTCTCTCTCTCTCTCTCTCTTTTTCTCTCTTTTCTCTTTAGCAGCGTTGCGAGGTGCATCATCAACAGTTTCTCCACTTTAAAGTCAAACCGCTGAAGAAAGCGAGTTGGGATGGGATGGGATGGGGGGAGGGGGGGGGGGGGGCGGTATTAGAATAGAAAAACATTTCAAAGCGCTCTCGAGTCGACTTCCGTCCCTTTTCCCCCCTACTTATAGGGAGATATGCATGGATGGTGAAGGAGGGAGAAGTGTTGACCGGAGGGGGATACTTTGGTCTTGCTGGGGGAAATCAAGGAGAGCCGGCGATAACAAGGTCAATCATCGCGCCGGGGGCAGCGCACTGTGAAAGGGCCCTAATATTGTGTTTGTTACACTCAATACAGCTAAATCACGTCAAAGCGACCTGGGATTGGTTGACGGTGCCACTTTTTTACCCGGTGATGTTATTATTTAGTGGTATTAAGTGTCACCAGTGGGCTATATAACCAGGGACACTAGCAGTATCTTGGTCATGCAGTGAAATACCTCTCCAAATTGTTTATTCCACCAGATTTACCTCTCAGGATAAATGCCGGGATGCACTAATACAAAAGTGCCACCGCCACCATATTACAGCACTGCAGTCATCATTACAGAATCATAAGTGGGCTTATGTCGCAGGACACTTATCTAATAGCTAGTTCAGCGATGTGGAGTGTGTGATCTTTCTAATACATCGCATACATATGCGTGGAATTTGACATTTTCCCACAGCGAAACACTGTTTTCTTGCTTGGGCTGTGCCAATGTGTGCGGAGGAATAGTTGACATGCATAATCAGATGATGTAGCATGTATAATCATCGATTTATAAATATCAAGAGGCGCGTCTGTTGCCGCGGGGATCATTGCAAAGTGTCAAGCTAATTCTCTGTGGCAAACAGGGTGAAGATTTATGTACACGCTCGCCTACTCTTATGGTGTGACAAGGAGAGGGATGACCCAATGCATATCTGGTTCACTTTTAGTGCTTGATAGATGGAGCCGTCCAAACATGACTGTACCCAGCTTAATCCTCGGCAAAGACTGTGTAAACTTTATATACCTTCGCTATTGACAGCGGTGACTTATTGGAAATGTCGGGAACGTCTTTGTCCCCGTCTCCTACACCTTCACGCTGCACAGGAGGGGCTCGCAGTGACGTTTGGCCGTTCCTCAATCGGGCGCAAAAGGATTTACGATCCTGGGACGTCACTTGCTTTCTCAAGATTTATACATAATGCATTTGTATCATTTGTTTTTTATGTGTTCTTGAAAGCATGTTAGCATGAAGCATGTATTAAATTCATTGGGAAGATAACTTGGATCATGTCTAAAGATCACACAGTAAAACAATATTGATTTGCCAATATGTCTGCAGACCTATTCCAGTGTCAGACATCACTCAGTCAGTCACGTTTCATGATGCGTACGGAGCGTGAGCCTGTCACTCGCTACACTTATGAACTAAAAAGCTGGGGGAGAATTTTACAACCCGGTCACGCTTCGGTACGGAGCCCGGGAGTGGCCATTGTGGGAGAAAAAAAGTTATATTGAGTCCACGATTTACTGTAACGTGCGCATGTTTTAGTCCACTCGTGCGCATGAGATACAATTCGTTCCCTCGATTTCGTTAAACTGTGTATTTTAGGAAAAATTTCAACTTAAAAGGAACCTTTTAGGTATGCAGATAGGCCTAGTAAGGATTTGGCATGTTAATATCCATTGTCTGTTTACACTGAATAGGCAAATCACCCAAATATTGCAACATATTTAGCCACTTAACCTTCAGGCCATGTAAACACAATCGGGTGGCTGCAACACACCCAGGACAGCGCCACATTTAAACATAATCACCAATATGTGCACTGACTCTTTATAAGCTCGTGAAGAGTGCATGTATTATATATCGAGAGCACCATATCACTATTTCGAGGGCACGAAAAAGAGAAAACGAGAGCTCGAATTGCATATCGTGCGCACGTTACAGTAAATCGTGGCCACAACATAAATCATTTTTCTCCCGATGGCCACTCCCGGGCTCCGTACTTCAGCGCTATGCTATGGTGATGCTTTCTAGAACATTGTACAAGCCATTAAAGCTAGGAGGCTTCGCACTTTGGCTGTTCCAAGCAGCTGCAAGAGATAACTGTTTGAAGTTTTTGAGAGTTTGAAGGACTTCATTACCCAGAAAACCTGCAAGGTCAGGTCAGAAAATGTCTTCTTATGCCATTGTTCTATGTGTTTTAGTTATTTATTTATTGTTTGTTTGTCTTGTTTGTTTGTTTTTACTTATGTTTATTTCTATTTTCATATATACATACATATCTTTAAAATGTATTTCCAATGTACCTTTATGGGGTAACACTTTACAATAAGGGTACACTAACTTAAGTGTTAGTTAATGCTTAATAAGCATTAACTAACCCTTAATTAACAGTTAACTAATGTGTAATTTACTAATGGTGTTCATGTTAACTAAGGTATACATTTATACATTATTTAATAGTTGATAAAGATGACTATTAAATAATGTATAAATTAATACCTTTGTGAACATGAACACCATTAGTAAATGATTACCAGACCCATTAGTTAACTGTTAATTAAAGGTTAGTTAATGCTTATTAAGCATTAACTAACCCTTAATTAATGCACCCTTATTGAAAAGTGTTACCCTTTATGTTTATCTATTATGACAGAGCATTATATCATTATATATGCATTTTTGTCACACTGCTCAAATAAAGATAATTGGAAGAAAATGTCTTCTTCTTAGTGTGTGGTACAGGAGGAGGTGAAGAGGTTCAGCCATTACTGGTGAGTCCAGCTTTCTCTGGACAGAGCGCTCACTCTTTTCTTTTTTTTTGGAAACAGTTTCCCACCAGCGACCATACCGACACCAGAATTTCATTTGGGCAAGTAGGGCAAATCTACAGCTTCTCAGTTAAAGGAGGTGGGACGCTCTTCTCTGCTGCAGCCCCAATTTGTGATTTATGCTGATAAGATGGGTGTATTTTTACATAAATATCTTGGTTAGCGCAGCTTTAAACTCTTTCAAGCTCATGTCATGTTAAAAACGGGGAAACAGGAGTGTCAAAATACTTACGGGAGACTCAATATGACAATATAATACAGAACCTAATGCAATTTATGTGGATCAAGAGGATGGTCATAAAGAGACTGAGCTTTACAGAGATTTTCACTGATCTGATTTTCCTTTTTTCAGAGATGTCATGGGGATCATTTGGAGGAGACAGGTCCATCATTCCAAGGAAAGTCTGCCCTTTACCCGAGTAGCAGCAGTCCTGTGCTCAGGCTGGTGTCGGCAACAAAAAAAAAAAATACTCTGCACAGCTGGTCCAAGTGCTAAGAAGTGCTTAGTGAACTCTGCTAAATCCGGTGTCACTGCCTTCCCAACTGTTTAATTAGAACAGCAGATGTGATAGTGATCCCCCATGGACTGACAGCTATTGCCCAATGGGAGTACGCTGAACGCCGTCTGGTCAAGCCCATCTAGAGGAGGTTTGATTTCTCCTGGCTTTGGCGTGAGCTCCTCTCCTCAGGCACAGTTTGTTTTAGGAAGCCGGCTTTCTTCAGCGAATGATTTTTCACACGTATTAAAAGCTAACTAGGAGATAGGCTGACATGGCATTAGAAATCATTCACTGTATAAAATACGCTAATTACAGAAGCTATGTGAAATAGTTTGTGCTCCATGCCTCTTCGGTTTCTATTCTTTAGAACTTTAAATGTAGAAGTGAAGCATCCTATTGGTTTTGAAGTAACACTGTTACTTGAATATTATGTATGAATTAAATAACTTGAGTGGAGGGTTAGATAGGTGAGTGCAATTCACTTCATACTTACAAATCCGGCCTCTCTTAAACAATTGGAGCCAGAGAATGGCACTTAAATTTCTGCAAGACAAACATACCTCCAGTAGCGGCGTTATTACCTTTTTGTGGTGTAAATCGAATGCAGCTTAGGCTGAGTGATGGACCGGAGCAAGACAAATCTCCGTCCTCTGAAAAGTGCTGACTTTAAGGCAAAAAATGGTAATAGATTCTCAAAGTGAGGGGGCCATTACTGGGGCAGCATGCAAATGACGGGTGAAGAAATAATCTACAAGGTGTTATTGAGCCCTTGGTTTAAAGAGGAAAGGAAGGCCTCTCCCCATTCCCCCAGCTGAAGCGCCATAATGTGCGGCTTGTAATTAGATATTGATTCGCTTTTGTCAATGAGTATTTCAAACTAGTGTCCTCCTCCTAGAGAGAAGGGAATGCATAGAAGTCTGAATGCATCTTGTTAAGACTAAAATGTAATATCTTCATACAGGTGTGAGATTGCTCCGGCGCCGAGTGAATAATTACAGATCTCTAATGGAAAGAAAGAGCAACTGGTAATTTTGTTGCAGCGTAGTAATAGTTTAAGTGTCCTTGTGACATTCCTTTACCTCTTAATGCGTTAAGCTTTAAGAAATGTCCACTGCTTTCTTCAGTAGACAAGCAAAATAATTATATGCTTGCGGAATTACATGTCGAAAGCTTCGGGTTCTAGTTGTTTCAAGAATAGGTTTCAATCAAGTCAATCAGTGTCAATCACTGTGCCATACGGTTGAGGAAAGTACAGCGACCGCTCAGGTGGAAAAGAGATAATTTTCTTCCATGTTCCACATCCGTATGAGAGATGACATAAGAAACCGCATTGTGCACTCACAGTGCAAGGTCGACCAAGTATGAAAAGAGCACTTTCTAATTACTTTGAGCGCTTTGCAGTGTGTGAATAGCGGCCGATCTTTATGTAGCACTTGGCCTCGCTTAGCAGTTTCATCGCACATCCCTGGAACCACTTGTGACCAGCGGACCAGTCGTGGCCAAATTGTTCTCTGGGCCTTTCTTTTTTGCTATAGCTTCACCAGAGAAAACACACACATGCTCAGATGATAAACAGCAGCTGCAGAAAGTAATGAGGTTTGTCTCTGCAGAGGGTAACGTTGCTACATCTCACTTAGGTCCCTGGCGTCCCCCTGACCGAAGAGTTTCTGATGGAACTGGCCGTTTTTACTCTTTGGGATTTTTCGTGCAAGTCTCCGAGCTGTGTTTTCAGGGAGAGACAGGTCCAGACTGATTTACTGGTACAAGAGTTGTTCATCTTGAAAGTGCAGCGAGGACTTTAGAGATGAACACGTCTGCTTGGAAAAGGGTTGACAGATACGAAGCCTTGGACTGGACAATCTTAGAAGTCTTAGAAGTGTTTCTGGTACAGACCAGATGAATTGCGGCCCCAACTACCTTCAAAACTACTTGTGTACTTTGTGATTTTCCAAGTTATTAAAGGGGAAATGAGTACAATTTTGCCTTGGACTGGACAATCTTAGAAGTCTTAGAAGTGTTTCTGGTACAGACCAGATGAATTGCGGCCCCAACTACCTTCAAAACTACTTGTGTACTTCGTGATTTTCCAAGTTATCAAAGGGGAAATGAGTACGATTTTACCTTGGACTGGACAATCTTAGAAGTCTTAGAAGTGTTTCTGGTACAGACCAGATGAATTGCGGCCCCAACTACCTTCAAAACTACTTGTGTGCTTTGTGATTTTCCAAGTTATTAAAGGGGAAATGAGTACGATTTTTACAGCCCCGTAACAGAATTATCATAATACCAATGTGACAGTTGATAGGGTTGTTGATGAATACCAACGACTCAAGGATTACTTGGCCAGGTGCTGAGATCTCTGGTTTGGAGTTTCAAGACACTCCCAATGCCCAGATCATCCAGATCATCAATCTGTGATGTTCAATGCATTCTATGAGTTATTTTGTGAAGTGTTGTAATTTACCTTTTTGTTATACCCACTTTGCCCCATTCTGCCTTGTCCAGTTCTACTTCAGTGATTGACTTCCTGCATTTCCCAGAATGCCTTTCGACGACCCCCAGAGAACTCTCCCTCTGGCTTTTACATGGTGGAAAGAGTGCTAATGACAGCAATAACAATAGTAAGAGCAAGAAGTCACGCCAACAAATGGTGTTTTGAGTAAGGGGCGTGCTGAGACAGTGGGGAAATTGGTCTCTCTGCCTCTTCTATGATGGATTTCTCCCTGTATGATTGTTGAACATTGGTGCAAAATCTTCTTGAAAGGAGTCCTTGCGCCAGAACCTGACTTTTACCGCTGATGTTTTAGATTGCTGAAAATTATATCTATCAACCTCCATTGTAGCTGTGCTGGAAATATCTCAATGTGACATCACGTTGTCTATGTTATCCATGGGAATAAGAGAAATACACCGCTAAACAACTAAACAACCCAAGTGGGTTTTAGGGTGGCTTTTTATTTTAATACCCCTTGAAATCATTAAGTGAAATCCCATTCTACAGTAAGCGCAGTTAGAATTATTAAATTGCTCAGAATTGTATTTGTAAAAGCTGATGCACGACATTTTTTGTTACTGCAGGATCTGAAAGGTGATATTTCTGTTCCTCATTCTCCGTTGCGGCACAATGTTATTGTGTACGCTGTGAATAAGAGGTAATTAACATGAAAAAAAAAACAATGTTTCAAAGAGATGAATCATCCTACAGTAAATTGCGCTATTATATGCTTGCCAAACTGTGCCCACTGATCTGTATAAACAAGTTTTGCTGATAAAAGTTGGAGGATAAATATTACAAGGCCGATATGAGAGACTGGAATATTAAATCTCGGGGTGACGTGCCAGCTCATGATCACGTATCTCCTCCTGTCAAACTCCCGTCAGTGCTTTAGCTGCTTGGGCTCCCCTGTCAGTAATTTGATCTGCCCCTACCTCCTTAAACTGATGTATCTGTCCTATAAAATGAAACAGACGGCCAAGGCTTTACGTATGGTGATTTAGGCGGGCATTGAGTCAGCAACCTGTCCATCCTAATGGCTCTCAGCTATGGTGTATGGCTAAACTAAGGGATTAGACCCTGACTTTACCCCCCCCCCCCCACCCCCGTCTTCAAATTAGCAAGTCCAATCGAGTTTTTATGGTAATTTTCAATAAGATGACTGGCACAGTGGCAGAGGAAGGGGGTTGATATCGCAAAGAATTGTCAGGTTTCAGTTCCTAGTTTTAGCATTAATGCGTTTTAAATGTCTAGCGCTTAAATGTATGCAGTTATTGCGGGGAGATGATCACATCCCACTGCATCCGCCTCAAAGACGTCTCTGTGGCATTTAGCTGAAAGGCTATTGCATTATAACTTCTAACCTCCCTCCTCAATTCACTCAGCGGCTTTTTAATGAATTTCAATGATGATAAAATCCTCTGCATGGGCAAGTCACACTAGCTTATCCTGCCTACATATGGCAGCTCACTTTGCTGGAGATGAACAGCGTACAAAAGGTATATGATTCATCTGATACGGTAAATTCGTTAAAAGGTATCAATTGAATGTGAACCAAAGTCTGTACATTGGGAAGTCAAAGGATTGTGCATTAAATGTAACGCCGCCGCTCTTTCCCAGACTTTTTCTGATTGCTTTAACTCTTTGAGTGTATTTTTACCCAGGCGGCTATTGTTCTTTTCCATCTTGTCCTTCTGCTGCGTGCCTCTAACCTCGTTTCCCCGCAGAGGCTCTCTCGCTCTCATCCTTCCCCTTAGCGCATCTTGTACTTCAGATCCTCCGACAACCCGCTTTCCCCCTCCCCTCCCCTCCCTCCTTCGCCTCCTCGTCTTCCCCCAGCCTTTTTACGTCTCCGTCACCCCCTTTCGCCCTGTCTGCATCGATACTAAGCCCTTTATGTGATCCTTGGCTGGTTCAATAACGCCATGGGCTCTTTTGGGTCGAGGCCCCCCTCCAGGGTCCCTCCTTGGCAAATAAGATATCGAGGGGGACAAATTAAAATGCCGCTGTGATTGTCTATAGACTCTTGCTGCAGTGGGTTTGCACTGGGATCTCTGGGGTGTTGAACGTACAGCAGGGAGATGTTTTGAGACAGTGACCGTGAGTGGATAGAAAGAGCAGGAGAAGATCTACGGAGAGAGGTTTTGTCCTTACAAAGCCTCTACATCCTGCCATTTGCTCACATGCACGTCCATTTTTCCTCATACTCTTAAAGCTGCACTAGGCGAGATTTTTATATAAGGATACACCCGTCTCATCAGCCTAAATCATGAAGTGGTGCTGCAACAGAGAAGAGTGTCCCGACCCCACTAATTGAGACACTGTAGATTCGCTCTATTTGCCCAAATTAAATTCTGCTGTCAGTATGGTCACTGGTGGGAAATCTTCTCCACACAGAAAGTGACCAATCCAAAGTACAAAGTGACTCTGAAGTGGCTCTACACTGCAGCAGTACAGTGGAATAATCTGCCTACAAATCTGAAATTGAGTGTTTCACAGAGCATGTTTAAAGTGGCCTTAAAGAAATGGTTAAAAAATACCATGTAGCATATTCAATTTTATTCAATGCGTATGTGCGGAATTACATGTCGAAAGCTTCGGGTTCTAGTTGTTTCAAGAATAGGTTTCAATCAAGTCAATCAGTGTCGTAAATATTCAATGTTGTATGTGTTCTTTAATCATCAAATAAATTAATTCATTCATTCATTCATTCATCCTGAGCGAGCACTCCGTCCAGAGAAAGCTGGATGCACCAACAATGGCTGACCCCCACCACAAACTAAGATGAGATCTAGTTTACTCACTTCAACTTACAGGATTTCTGGGTAATGAAGTCCTCCAAATTCAAACAGTTACCTCTCGCTGCCATCTTGGGCCGCCAACGTGCAAAGTTGCCTAGTGCAGCTTTAAAAAGGCTTTCCTCAGGTTTGCATAATCTCCATACTTATTTGCTAATCATGCTTGCAGTCATACTGCATTCATGTCATGTCATGAATATATACATACATGGTTCTTGATAAATGTGTCAGTCTAAAATGTATTAAAATGTGTATCTATTTACCCAAGCTTCATTTCATCTGTTTGCTTGACTGTAAGCAGCATATCTGAAAAAGTTATGAATGGATTTGCACAAAACTTTGTGGAATGGTTGGTCATGGGGCAAGGAAGAACTGATGAATTTGTCAGGCCAATTGGCCAAAGGGGGACGTGGCAGTGGTCGTGGCTTCTCACTAAAAGGCTTATAACGTATGAACGAATTCACGCAACACCATCAAACGTTGTGGCCTGTCAGCAGATTATTGGCCCAATCAAACACCATGGGGAAACTGGAGAGCTCATTTACAGTTTAGATATAACCACCCTGTTATTTGTTCCAAAACTTGGTCCAGTGGTAGAAGGGCAGCACTAATGGCCACTGAACAGATATAGAGCTGATTGGCCATGTGGTGTGGCATATCTCATTTCCCATTTCAGGTCCAGTCATGAAAATGTGTGCATCTCCTAATGTGAACCAAGTTGGTAATGGAGCATGGAAGAAAGTAACTTTTGGTGAAAATCCGACATGTGGAACTGGCATATCTTGACAATTGCATAGCGTCGGCGGAGGTATACGCTCTTCTGAGTGTCATCTAGTTTGCAACTTTTTATATGTTGCGTCTTTCCTTCAAACAAATCAAATCAAAAATGAAAGTACCTCCACAGTATTGACAGATTGCTTATATCAGTCTTGTTTTTCAGAATTCCTATCTACAGTAAGGGATTCACTGATGATCATAAGTGGCACACGCAGTGGTGGAAAGTAACTAAGTACATTTACTCAAGTACTGTACTTAAGTACAATTTTGAGGTACTTCACAGCTATAGTTACTAGATACTTTTCAGATCTTTTAGATATTTTATATTTAAAACATCATCTTTACAAAATAACTATAAAATAGCATTGTTATAGATTAGACTACCCAAAATTATAGCTAAATTGTTAAGATTAGCTTCACGTTGACAACTTTAAAATGCTGCTTACATGTACATGTATGTCAATAAATCAGTATTAATATTCCAATAATTTATGAAAAATATAACTCTCTAAATGGGGACAGTTTGCATAATGAGTACGTTTACTTGATACTCTAAGTACATTTTACTGCCAATACTTATGTACTTTTACTTAAGTAAGATTTTGAATTTACTTGTAATGGAGTATCTTTACATTGTTGTATTGCTACTTTTACTGAAGTAAAAGATCTCAGTACTTCTTCCACCACTGGGCACACGCCGCACGGCATGGACATGACATCTCATAATTAGAATATTTCAATGAAAGTGTTAGTGTGCATGTACTCACAGCCATTCTCATTGATAGACAATTTCAAATGATCTGTCAGACTGTCACACTGCGAACACAGAAGTCTAATAGGGAAGCACGCTGATGGCTTCCTTGTTTTCCCTCATCTCCCAAAACACCAGCAGAGACAGCTCCTGCTCCAAGGACGATGCATTTGGCATTTACCGCGACTCACGAGACATGTTTATCAATACGCCGCTTGTTCCCAAAAATCATTGTGCCGGCCACGTAAATTATTGATGTCTCAAAGGATCACCCTCGTTTGAGAGGCCTCAGAGATACTTTAAACTGATGATGACTCAATTTGGTGGCCCAGCCCAGGTCAAGGCACACAGCTCGATACGTCAATACCAGAGACAGTCCCGAACGTCATGTGCATAGAGAGCACGCAAGCCCATGCACACACACACATATACTGTAGACCAGGGGTCCTTGAGGGGGTTCCAGGGGGTCCCCAGCAAATTGATGAATTATTAAACTGCACCATTATTTCATTTACAAGAAGTTAACACAATTACAGAATGTAGAAGAATGACTATTCTGATAATAGTTTCACTGTTATCTCTCTACCTACAATACAGATAGTCATAGGATTCTGGACAAAATCATATCTAACAATAAAAATATTCTTAGATTTTGGTCTAAGAGGCAAAATCTCATCAGATGGGGGTCTGTGTCCTTAATGTGGATTAAATTAGGGGTCTTTGATATGAAAAAGGTTGAGAATCACTACACAAGCACATATATATTTCTGTTGATTTTTTTCTATTACTAACATCTGGATGCTGCCTATTAGTGCAGTCAGTCAGGCTCTAACAGAGACGAAGCGTATATTGTAAGGAAATGATATTGATTTTCTAATTTTCTGTTTTTGTTTGTTTGCTGGGTTTGTTTGTTTTTTTCATGTGGCAGCAACCTAACAAGTCTTGCATTCGCAAACTTATTGGCCAATAAGACAGATTCTGAAAACTTTGTGCTGATTAGCAAGCAAGCACACACACACACACCAAATATATAATACAGTGGGAGTTTAACATGCAAGACTTAGACCGCAACCTGAGGGACGATACAGTAGCTGCCTGACTTGTGCTGATTTTAACCAGCAAATCTTTTGATTCCTGCAGGTCTGATTTTAAGTATTCCTTTTGATGGCTTCCTTTATGTCTTCCTTCATTACTTTCCCTCTCATATAAGCTTTTACATCTCCAGTGGGCATGTAATTATCCATGAATCCACGGGGAAAACACCCTCCATGCAGTATGAGTGTCTAAGTGTTGCGAATATTTGTCTCATCCATTTTCTAATTCAAAGAGTCGGAGCCCCTTTGGAATTCCCACCTCTCATCTCCCATGCCTTTACACGCTCTTTGCCCAGGGTTTTTTTTTTTTTTTTTTTTTCTTTTTTTTTTGATTTGCCATTAAGTTTACAGCTGGCTTGTGTTGCGGGGCTGCGTTTTAGAAAAAAAAAAAAAAAAGGAGGATGAGGGGAGCGGAAAAAAAAAAAAATCAGCAGGGACCGTCACAACAAATCCCAAAGCGCGCGCCGAAATGAAGATTAATGATCGCCTGACCCAGCGGAGCCCGAAATCAAGATGGAAACACGGGAGCCCGCGAGAAAAGGCGAAGAGATCCGGAGCGTCCGAACGTACCGAAACCGGGCCGTTTTGCGGATCTCTCCTTTATTAAGTTCGGAGATAGTGTGTTCCACCGTTACCTGGGGGAGATTAACCCTGCAACATGATTAATTATGTAAACATCGTTATCGGCGCGAGATGCTCACAGATCGCTACGGCGGCGACGCGTTTGGATTCTGTCGGCGTAGGCTTGTTTACCCTCATCAATGGAGGGGGGAGCGTCCCGGCAACAAGGTTGTTCAAGGTTGCAGGTCCTCCATGGGCTGTGATAAGGGGGGGGATGGGGGGGGGGGCGCACCTACACAAAGCAGGCGGCCTCATTGACATTCCACACTTACAAAGTTGTAATAGAGAACCGAAATAGAAAACCTACCCGGCGCCTTATAAGCTTGTCAGTTTGTAATGAGAACAAACGATTTATCAGTCTCGCCCCGCTGATGCCCAGATGCTGAGACAGAACCACTGGAACTTCACTGCAGATCAAGTCAAGTCAAATTTTTATTTATTTATTTTTTTCCCTTTCTTCAAGTCCCCATGAAATGAACTCCCATTACTTTTACTTCCCGGTAAACAGAGTATCTCTCATGGTGACATCACCGTGTACCAGGAGGCGTAAATAAAAATTCCAACCAATAAAACTTCACAGATTTTTTTAATAGTCCCGCCTCCCAGCTCCTCCCATCCAATCAAACTGCCTTTCTCTCCCTAACTGATATTCCATTGGTTTAGACTTTTGAATGATCCCTCCCTGCGTTTATGTCCCGCCCCAACATCCTGTTTCAACAGGAAATACATCAAATCAAGGAAGTAATGATGCTGTTTCATCTCTTTCTCATCTTCTCTTTCAGTTTCCCCAGGCAAACCCTTTTTTTTTATTGGTGCGAAAACAAAACAGTAGTGACTTTACAGATACAACAATGATTGAAACGGGGATAAAATACGCAAGGGCAGACAATGAATAAACAACAACAGGGTGACATACAGCACTTGACATGGTACATATATAAAACAAAACAAAACAAAATAAAACAAAACAAGCAAAGATGAAATAGTCATAATAATTATGATGATAGTAACATCATGCAGTTACTGCGATTTAAATTAGTGATTTAGGGAAGGATCTATTATAGAATGCGTGTTTATGTGTATGATTGTGTGTGTATGGGAGAGAAGAGAAAAAAAATAAAATAATAATAATAATACATATATTGAAGAATGAATAATAAATAGGTAATAACAAGGGAAGAATGAAAAGTAAATGAATAAATAAATAAATAAATGGTTTGTAATTGATATTTAGAAGTGTCCGCTATTGTAGCATGGGGGGTCCTGGCAGGGCTTGAGGGCTGTCTATAAATTTTATTATCCCCATCATTTGATGTTGGAGAAAATTCGCTCTTCTACAAGAGGGTGTGCTCAGACGTTTTATGCTATATGGCAACCATTTTTGACCTATATAGAAAAAATGGATGCCACTGATATTGTAGTTTTGTAATACTGACCCCATATTATATATAGCTTACTTGTTTATTATTTGTAACTTTTACATTTTATTTTATTTTTTGTATGCTTTTCTTACCACTCATTATTTATTATTATTAATTAATTAATTTATTTTATCGTTTATTGTATCTTTTAATTTTATTTATTTTATATTTTGTATTTCACCTACGATTCTTGTCACATTGACTTTATTTATGTATGTAATTGTGAAATCTGTTCCATTTGATTACTAAATGGTACAATAGGGATGGGGCTCTGTTGGAGCAGAAACATGGAGGGGGGGTATATTGCGTTTGTCCAACTGTATCTGTGATTTATTGCATTTTGTATGACTTTAAACACCAATAAAAAGACCTTGAACAAAAAAAAAATATATATATATTATTATCCCACTAAGGGAAATTTAGTTGTAGCCAGGTATTAAAAACACATTCAATCCATCATAAAATACAACATGAAAGACAACATACCAGACAGAACACAGAGACAACAATACAATACAGTACAGTGCAAGATCACTTCATGTGAAGACAAAAGACGAACAAATTGCTGAGTGCAGAAAGTGCTTAGTATAGTCATTTGTGCAAATTCAGCCTTCTAATTGCAGTGCAAACAAAAGAGTCTTTGAATTTTTTAGTCCTCTGAGTTGGAACTCTATATCTTCTACCTGAAGGTAGAAGCTCAAACTCCCTCTGCAGGGGGGGGTCAGTACAGTCCAATATGGCACGGGCCTTCCTTACGACCTGCCGATCGTAAAGGTCAGAGAGCTGTGCTTGGTTCACCCCGATAACTTTACTGGCCACTCTGACAAGCCGACCAAGCCTATTCTTATTGGCCAGATTCAGGTTCCCAAACCACAGCACAATACAAAAAGACAGCATCGACTCAATAAAAGTTCTGGACCTACAGGATCATGATGGAAAGTTCTGGACCTACAGGATCATGATGGAAAGACCTAGAGATTCATTTGTAAAATAATGACTATACCAGAGTCTTCAATTTCTCAGCAGCTAGATCTCATTGATTCAGGTTGTCTTCCTTAACCCCTTTTATACGGGCAGTTGATTGTTCCATGTGGATAACATCGAGAAATGTGAGAATCCAGTGAGTAACAGAAAGTTTGTTTGTGTTGTTTCCAACGCATTGCAATGAGTTTTTTAGCCGCTGTTAAGCCTGCAAAAACAATTTGCTTCTGATATTCACAAATTGTGAAATGTCATTCAAGATCAAAGTGGGTACAGATACAGGCACGGTCATAGAGAACATATCAGATAGATGGGTGGCTACTTCCCCCCAAAAGTGAGCTACAGGCGGACATTCCCAAAACATGTGGAAAAAGGTGGATCAGCTACAATTTTCATGAGGTGCATCCTCCTAGGAGTAAGGTAAGGTAAGAATTCATTTTTCTCAAGAAGTAAAGACGTTGTTGTACCTTCTTAGAAATGGCATCTGCATTAGCCTGAAAGCATAACCTACTATCAAACACAGTACCCGAATATTTGTAGTTCTCCACCAAATCAATCTCAGTTCCCCTCAATAACTGTGAGTTTGGGGATGGGTGCTGACTTCCTAAAATCAATAACCATGTTCTTGGTTTTTAAACACATTCCGCATCACACCGCAGGAGAAAACGATTCGACGTTTAGACCGGGCCGCTCTGAGCGAAGGAGGAAAGGCACGCCGCCGCGACGTGACACGGAGGGCAGTAATGGCCGACTGTCACGGCGGCGGGGCTTCGTTTTCACACACCCTGCCACTCATCTGCGGTGACACATCGTCTGTCAGCCGTCAGGGGAACAGTCACAGCGGTCCACTTCAGAGGAGAGAAAGCACTCCGCAGCGTCTGTGGTAATTATAACAGCGATCTGGACAGGATTAAAAGGATGTCAGCTGAACACTTCACATGCTGATATTGACTGTTTTTGGCAGTGAACCTTAACTGCTACATTACGTTTAGAAGGTTAGGCGCAATAGCTGTGTTTCCACCCAACTGTCAAGCAAATTTCACGCAAATCTTTGAAATGTCTCGAAAAATAAAATGCGAATTAGGCGTGCTTCCATCAGGTGGGATGAAGCAAACAAATTTGAGTTAGCTAACTGGCAAAAATGAATGGCAAAGAAGGAACTCTGGCCAAACTATGAATAGAAAAATATAAATACAAAAATACAAATGGGAATGACTTCTTTTTCATTCATGACCATGGCATTCATGATGTTGGAAGGTCAGAAGCTAGCTAACTAGCTTACCTAAATAGCTAAGCTAGTATGGCTAGTTTGAATTTGGAAGGTCTGCTTGGCTAACTTGCTAATAACTAACTAACTTAGTATGGCTAGAATGCATTTAACAGTTAGTAGCAAGAGTATTAGGCTTCATAATATTAAGTTAAGTTTATTTTATTTGACATGGACATCACAGTAGCATTAGAATTGTAACATACATTTGTGCACAAGGACCAGATGCACTGTGTTTAGTGTTTGTAGCGAAACGCTAATTTACAACACTTGTCCGGAGGAGGCTTTTTTTTTTTATAAGTTGAAATAGAAAAAAGAAAAGAAAAGATAAGAAACAGAAGAAGAGAAAAAAAGGACATAAAATACATCCACAATACATACACAAAAATACATACACAAAAATACATACACAAATACACATTATATTCATACAACTGAGGCAAAATTGGATACAATTTTTCCATTTCCATTAAGCTTTCCTGATTCGACACATCATAATTTGCATAAAAACACTTGGATGGAAAAACAGCTAATGTGTCTGTCTGCAGTTTCATTATAAAAGGCAAAATACATATCCATATTGATGGGGGGAAATTAGCTGTTGAGTTGATTGGTCAGTTTTGAAAAACAGATAATTACATCCTCTTTACTATTTTGTAAGCAAAGGGTGGCTCATGTCAGTAATATCCAACGGTTTGTTTTACTTTCATGCCAGCAATAACTGTCAGTGTAGGTCGGTGGTTCTCAACGTGGGGTCCGGGGACCACCAGGGGTCCTCGAGGGGGTTCCAGGGGGTCCCCAGCAAATCGATGAATTGTTAAACTTAAGCATTCAGCATTCAGCGTTAATTAAGGGTTAGTTAATGCTTATTAAGCATAAACTAACCCTTATTAAGCATTAACTAACCCTTAACTTAGTGACCCTTATTGTAAAGTGTTACCGTTTTGATCATAGTTTCACTGTTATCTCTCTACCTACAATACAGATAGTCATGGAATTCTGGACAAAATCATATTGAACAATACAAATATTCTCAGATTTGGGTCTGAGAGACAAAATCTCATCAAATGGGGGTCCCTAGTGGCCCTAATGTGGACTAAATTAGGGTCCTTGATATGAAAAAGGTCGAGAATCACTGGTGTAGGGGACAGTGCTGGACATCTCATTTTGAAATGAAACTCTGCATATACGCCTGTGGGGGAGAGCAAAAAGAAAGCAAGCCAACCAGAGAGAGGGGAAGACGACACAGAGGCACACAGCTGGAGGCAGAGCGTGTGTGTGTGTGGGTGGGGGGGTATATTGCCCCGTACCAAGCAATTCGCCGTAAATGTGTTGTGAACAAAAGACGGCCGCGGATCATTGGTCAGAGATAGTGCGGGCCGACGGACGGCGGTAATGGGGTCCTGGGTTATGTGTTGTTTAACATCGGCTCAGCCTGGACTCTCCTCTCAGCAAATACACGGATCCTCCTCCCAGACATGGGTATCAGGTGGAGGAACATACCAAGGGCACATTATCTAAACCCGCCAGACACATCTTCACCTTTTTGAAATTGTCTGCCCTGACCCTGCGCTACCGAGATTTCATCATGTTGTACAATTCAAATGCCGTCGGCTCCGCAGGGGCTGCCACACACACACACACACACACACACACACACACACACACACACTCACACACACACACGGCGATCTATTCCCATAAACTTTTACAAGACTTTCTATGCAGCTGCCCAAATGAAGCTGAAAATGCTCATAGACGCATTGAAATACAGCTATAAGGATAAAGTGTTCATTTCTAAAGTAATGGCCCCAGGGAATGGAGTGATGTGTGAAGAACAAGCAGGGATGCAGCTGAGGAAGAGGGGTTCGACCGATATGGATTTTTGAAGGCTGATACCGATATTTTATGGAATGAAGCTGCTGTTAGCCGATATTTTGTACCGATATTCAGGACTAACATCTTTAATTTTAACCATTTTTATGCCAAAAATGACAAATATTCAGTGTTATATATATTTCCCCCAGAGTTTTATACTTGTCAGGGTGGAAAAGCCTCTGAAACAGCATTCAGACCATCATGGGACACTAAAACTCTCCATTGAAAGTCAAAGTAAATGCAATGTTGCGTTGAATCAGGCAAGCGAACCACAGAAATGTAAAAACCTTGTGTGATTTATTGTAAACCTTGAACTGTCTCCAGTCCATCTCCGCCACAAAGGCAAAAAATTAAGACAACTGCGCGACCCTGAAGATAAATTTAGACCATCCAACTTGTCTCTTCAGGCTTCTGGTGTGTGGTGTAGTGACCGACCCCTGGAAGCTTGCCATCGATCTTGATTATATCACAGAGAGGAGGGGGGGGGGGGGGGGGGTCACGTTAGGACAGCAAGGCCCACCAGATGAAGGAAGAGTAGGATTTGGATTTGGCACAAGTGTGTAACACTTTACAAATGAGTTCTTGGCCCTCTTTTATTCTTTGTATTTTTAGTTTAAGCACATGTCTTTTCTGCAGAAGAAGATGTGGAGCACTACAAATCAAATATTAGTAATGCTTGTGTACTTTGATTAAAAAAATTACTATGTTTTATATAGATTCAAATGCATATAAATGAAGGGCATCCAGGATAATTTGATGTTAAGAGTTACCACCAAAATCACCACTGGTTCACTCTTAGAGAAGACATGACAGACTATGACACTCCATAATGAAAACCCCTTTCATTATAATCTAAGTTATTGAGTCTTAAATGAGGTTAGGTCACATGAAAAATGCTGTAGAAGCGACCATTATTACCAGCACATTCTGTCCTTTTGATTTCAGCCCCGGACAAAGGGCGAACAGTGGCAATAATGGTTTCATTTTGTGCTGCGGGAGCGAGGATTGAAAATTGTGGCCTGCCACCTATTGATGCAATCACCTGAATGGCTACATCATTCAGCCTGCAGCCACTATAAGCAGCATTGTTTGCCTGGAGAGTTCACTGAATCGAGCCCATCAAACGGACGGCGGGCTGAAAGAGGAGCAACACCATCAGGACCAGAGGATGGATCTGTCAATCAGCGCGTTGGCTTGAAAAGACAAAAGAATTCATTGGAAGTTGTGATGTGACCCTTTGACCCTTAATCCTGCTTAGATCTCTTAGGCCCCCCTGCACATAAATACACTTTAAAAGCATTGCAGGTCCTTAGAACCTCATCCACGCTTCCAGGGCTCGCAAAACCACCTAGGATCTGATTCTGGAAACTGGTTTGAAAACGGGTTTCAGTTCCGATGAGGCACGACTTTCGAAACTTAAAGGGGGATGCGTAGTGAAGTCACTCTATCAGTCGGTCCGCTTCAAAAAATGTAAAACTTTACTGCGCATATGCCATTGTGGGACACAGCTATAAACACTCTATGGGCCTAATTACTGCATCGCTTTGAGTTTAGTTCAGTTTGTAAAGCATAGGTTTGCTAGAGATCACAGGTTCTAGTCCCGAGTGAGTCAATTTAGCGCTACCGTTTTGTCGCCTATTATCTGGATTCCCCCCTCCAAACGTCCTGGCCGGTCCGGGTCCTTCTCAAAGCGCCGTGCCGCCCGCAGCTTATCACGAATTATTGATTTTTGAGAGCGAGGCTTTTTAATCTCCGCGGCTGAAATGTGTCGTGACGCTCGGAACGTCCCCCATCGCCGAGCGGTTGGAAATGCCAGTAGGTGGCGGGGGGGGAGGGGGCTCGAAACTCCAATGGGTGGTGAGTCTTGGGGTCAGAAAGTGAGTTTTGAAGGCCAGCAATCTCAACCGGGGAAGTTTCATTTATCTAAAGACATACTATCAAAGCATTCTGCATTTTCAGAAATGTCTGACGTTTTGGTAACTTCACTTGGTAAGTAGAAAACACGTAGTAGGCAGGTAAACAAGTAGAAAAGACTCTCAGTTAATACCTTATTTTTTGACAACACTGCTTTACTTACACCAGTGGTTCTCAACGTGGGGTCCGGGGACCACCAGGGGTCCTTGAGGGGGTTCCAGGGGGTCCCCAGCAAATTGATGAATTGTTAAACTTCACCATTATTTCATTTACAAGAAGTTAACGGGAAGTCATGGGATTCTGGACAAAATCATATCTAACAAAACAAATATTCTCAGATTTAGGTCCAAGAGACAAGATCCAATGGGGGTCTGTGGCCCTAATGTGGACTAAACTAGGGGTCCTTGATATAAAAAGGTTGAGAATCACTGACTTACACCACCAATGGCAACACTGTGAAGATCTCATAATGAGCACTTCATGTTTTTACATGTGAATGTGTACAGTCACTGGAACGCTGTGGAATCCACTTCAGCTTAGTGACTTAGCTAAAATATTTCTAAAACAAAGTCCTTTAAAGTTTGTAAGTGTGTATGAATCCCTCAGATCTGTATTCCTCAGATGCAGCAGGGCGCTGATTGAGTCTAATTTTGATTATACAACAGGCTACATTTATCAAATCAGACAAACAAAGATTTGTACATTTATAGCATAACTAATTAAATGCAATCAACTTCTAATTAGACTGTGGAGAGTCATGAACATTTGCTGAATTTCATATTTTGAAGCATTTTCGGTCCCAGATAGTGTCTTTCAAAACTCCTAGAACTTACTGGTGCCCCCTCCAAAGGGAGGTCAGAGGTCACCAGGTCCATTTGAGGGATGGTCAGTAGATCTCATGGGCTGATGACAGCAATACCAAATGGCTCAAGTGTAACAGATCAGCTGCTACTGGCCTAGACCAGTGGTTCTCAACGTGGGGTCCAGGGACCACCAGGGGTCCTTGAGAGGGCTCAAGGGGGTCCCCAGCAAATTGATAAATTGTTGAACTTCACCATTATTTAATTTACAAGAAGTTAACACAATTAGAGAATGTAGAAGAATGACTGTTTTGATCATAGTTTCACTGTTATCTCTCTACCTACAATACAGATAGTCATGGAATTCTGGACAAAATCATATCTGACAATAAAAATATTCTCAGAGAGACAAAATCTCATCATATGGGGGTCCGTGGCCCTAATGTGGACTAAATTAAGGGTCTGTGATATGAAAAAGGTTGAGAATCACTGGCCTAGATGGAGAGAAGCAAGAGAGGGTGTTATGAATATCACAGGACAAAAACACAACCAGAAGGGAAAAGGAGCACGAACATCAGCCAGCTAGGCCATCAAGCCCCAAAAAACGACTTTAAGCAGCTGAGATAGTAAAACAAAAAAGATTATTTTAATTTGACATGGGGCAAAAAATGAAAAGTAAAGACGAAGAAAGTTAAAGCAAACATTTCAGCCTGTCAGCCTGTCATCAGTGTTCTGGTTACAAGCTGTACAGCACTTCTTCAAATAGATAGAGGATAACTGCCTAGAGCTTACTTGAGTATAGTTATTTAGAGTTCTTTGGCTGAGGACTGCTGTCCATAGGTAGACAACTACACAGAGCAACATGGCAGCAGTAAACATGTCATCCCCCAGGAATGATGAAGTCCCTGTCTCGGCCAATCAGTAACAAATATGTCACCTTGTTTTGAGCTGTAACTGGGTCAATCAGTGCTTGCTTCTTGCTGTTTAGGAGACACTATTGTATTTCACTCTTAAAGGATAACTTTGGCCATTTTGGACCTATATATAATTTGTCTCTTACATACCTGTAGTACTTGGACCCACAGAGAATACTGACTCCAGAGTCAGCTTTCGGTTGAAACAGTGAGCTCCGTTGCCTCTTGCTGCTAACAATTAGTCCACAGGGGTTTGTCAAAATATCTAAAATAAACTAGTCTGTAAAATCGATATGTATTTCTATCCACAGCCTGGAAAGCAGCAGCACCGCACCATTTCCACTCTGTGGATCATCTTGAACTATGTCCTGTTTACTCTCAACTCCCCTGTGGAGCCCATTTGGACTCATTGTTAGCAGCAATGGAGCTCGCCGTTTCAACCAACAGCAGACTCTGGAGTCAATATTCTCTGTAGGTCCAAGTACTACAGATATGTAAGAGACTAATTATATACTGTGCCTCCAAAATCACCGAACATATGCTTTAAGCTGTGAGTCCTCACTTCTCAATCGTCCTCTCAAATGTTGTCGTTGCTTTCGGATTCTATCTGGATCCTTTTTTTCCCCCACATATAGCAAAAATGAATGGGATTTGAATCCTCATCTCCAATCATTCTGTTCTTAAAAAGAGTGAAATAATGGAAGTAGAAATGACAAATGACAAAGTTATTACATATTTGAATGTGTTACTGAACTTAAAAAAAATATATATTTTGCCAACAAGCATCATGGAATGCTAAGGTAAGTATGGCTAGCAATTTTTTACTTTTTTCATTGCTGCGTTGACACCTATTAGAGTCACCTTAACAAGTAAAGAAATGCATAATAGAGGAGCCATTAAAAAAGCAAAAATAGTCATTATCTGTGTTGGATATAGTTAAAATGCAATCATATTAACACCCCTATCCGGAATCCCTTATTTGGGCGGAAAAATGATGTCACGCTTGAGAGGACAAGTAAGTGGGGATTGGACGCTCTTCTCTGTTGCAGCCCAACTTTTTGCATAGAAATCTTTCCTAGTGCAGCTTTAACTAGACTTTAGACAAGATACAAACCAGTTCAATATAGGTCAATATGAAGAATCCACAAAAAGAAGCAAATACAATATCAAATCATTCCCTACCTAAAAGTTACAAAAACATAATCAAAAAACGATGGAATCCCTTAAGGGGAATAACTACAAAAGAAAGACATCCATTTGTACAAAACTGACCGTGTGGCAGATTCTACCCTCGTAATATAAATAAGCTTGACAAGATCTTTGAAAACATCTCATGGTGCATGTGTTGTAGCCAAAATGTCTGGCTGGCATGACGACACCATCCTCTCCTCGCTTTTACCTCCAGCTAATGGCTCTATTTCACGGCCATTTACCTCTGGTCATGTGGCTCCGCTGACTCATTAGAGCAGATTTCTGTGGAGAAACAACTGAGTAATCCCCAGGGGAGCGCATGATACTTCAAACATAGCGAAGCGGCTCGACACAAGAGGCAAGAACACTGATACTTGCGAGAGCAGTAGGCAATGAGAAGCGGAATTTCCTATGCAGATTGGGATAACTGTCCGGAGACCGCAAACAAGCCCGCTGACCCGGCGCTGGGCAGTCAAACCGGTGACTGTTTACCGGGGCCCGTCATTTATTTATGAGTGTTTGGACGGGCCTGGCCACTTTCCTGGCTCAACCTGCTTTTTTATCGCCAGTTTATTTCCCCGAGGATGGAGGGATGGAGGAGTGGAGGGATGGAGGAGTGGAGGGTTCTCTTTGCAGAAGAAAGCCTGTACCCTGTATTTAAGAAGCGGAGGGTCAGCACATTTTGCGAGATAGATGAGGAGCAGAGGGACTAAGTATTCACTGTTAACTGCAAAGCTGCTGGCATTTATTCTCATTGCCTGCACAACTGCATTTTGCTATTGCATTTTTTTTTTTGTCTGCAAACTGCTAGTTTAAGATGGAGTCGAGTTGGCCCGCTTTACTGGTTCTTGAAGTAAACCTGTGGGGAAATAGCATTACCATACAATTTGCAGCAAAATATCTCAGTCATGCTTACTGTTGTTTTGATTTTGCATCTTCTCTCTCCACTATCTGCAATCTGCCAAGCAATAAAAGTGCTGCAATGGATGGAAAACTCATCTGCGATGGTATAGCCTAGGAAGATTGCCCCAGTCCTGCAATAGTCGTGCATTAGTGCTTCAGTGGCAGCTGTAGACATTTCTCTCTTGAATGTTATACAGTGAAATCAGTGTACTCTAAAGCAAAACAGCTTTTTTTGACACTGGATGCAATTCCTTGCATCATAGCCTGACTGAAAAGTGAACAAAATTTGACTTACAAATAATTCTTTTCAGGGGTGGAGCAACTGTGCAGCAGGAAAAAGTGGGACTTGTGTGACAGCTCCATCTGAACCAAACATCCTCAAAGGCATAACCTTGATGGTTGGATGCCAAGCGTATACTATATATAATTCCTGTTTGAACTGAGTGACGTCAGGTTACCATTTTACCTTCTCTATGTGGGAAGCGGGTGTCCTCCAATGCACTGCCTGCCGTGTGTCCTTAACCCATCTCAGCCTACAAAGTTAATCATGCTTTTATTGCCTTCACAGTAAAATGGAGCTGGAGAATACTTGGATGAGAGGACGTGTTTTTCTGGTGCAAAGACAAAGGCCACAATGCCTGCTGTCATTTTCCCTGCAGAACCATAAAGTATTTCATTACGGAAATTAACTCATCATGGAGATTGTAGTCACGTTGCGTTGAGAGAGGGACAGGAAATGGAGTTATTATGACTTGTTTGCTGTCAGATAATTGTACATATTGGTGACTCAAGTTACTCAAAATATAATTGTCTTTCTAACTCACTCACTCCCACATATAGGCAAATCAGCTCTAGCTCCTTCCAGCATCACCTCCAGGTAATAGTGCAGTGTAGTCAAGGCGGATGTTACAGATGAGTATTGTGGCTGATAGCAATGATTGCAACCTTACCATGAGCCCATTAGAGCTTTGGCATGCCTGTTGTTGTTTGGCCGTAGTTGGGTGTTTTGAGCAGCAAGCACTGACTGCCAGAACAGGTGCAGTAATGGCTTGTGCTGGCTTATGGCCATCGGAAGCCCAACTACTTGTACTTGCTTAAATTTGACCAACCAGTGAAGTGTATAACTTAGGGTGACCAGATGTCCCCGAATGTCCCCACTTAATTTCCCTCTATGCCCTCTTTTTTTAAATAGAACAGTTTCAAGCTTATACTGTATATTCTACTTCTCCTTCTAGTTCTCAACCTTTTTCATATCAAGGACCCTAATTTAGTCTACATTAGAGCCACAGACCCCAATTTGATGAGATTTTGTTTCTCAGACCCAAATCTGAGAATATTTTTATTGTTGGATATGATTTTGTCCAGAAGTCCATGCCATATTGATAAAAATAATCATTCTTCTACATTCTCTAATTCTGTAAACTTCTTGTAAGTTAAATAATGCTGAAGTTTAACAATTGATACATTTTCTGGGGACCCCCTGGAACCCCCTCAAGGACCCCTGGTGGTCCTCGGACCCCTCGTTGAGAACCACTGTTCTACTTCAAAGGGGTTTTGAAACCACTCAAGAACCACTTTACGTAGCTAAGTTGCTGTCACATACCAATCAAATCAAAACCAATCAAATTTCAAATTGCTTCTCTTGTGCACTGCACAATCTTACAATCTCGCGTCCAAAACTTACGTATTAATGACTGCTGAACCACAAATAACTTGGATGTCCAAAGAATCTGGTAACCTTAGTATAACTATAGAGATCTTTCAGTGGACGTAACACCCTGGTGGCCATTTTGGAGGCCCTCAGCTTTTGGGCAACAGTAGCTGCAAGCAGCTGGTTGTGTTTGAAAATGTACGACTTGTTAGTCTCAACAGAATTAAATGGACATTGTTAAGTTATGTTCTGTAGTATCTGGTCAGCTAACCATCACTGTCTTGTTGTAAACACATCTAATTTGCACATAAGCTAACATATCTAGTAGAAGCTAACGTTAGCAGTGGCTAGTAGTTGCATGTTAACATTAACATTGGTTGCTTTGCTAAAGGAGCCTACTGGCTAGTTAGCTAGCTAACAGTGTGTTCAGGTTAACTGAGCTGACTCTCCTCAAGCTAAAAACTCAGTGTTTTGAAGTAGAGACTAGGGCTAAAGACAAGACAGTTTACTGTGTCATGGTAGCCTTCTTTCCTGGAAGATACATTGGGGATAGATAAATGAATAAACTAACAAATAAATACATAAGGCCTAATTAAGTTAAATCAATCAATTAACCAATCAATAGTCTTCTAACCAATTCTAAGGACGCATTCTAAGTATGGTTTGTTTCTTGAAAGTCAGACACCTAGCATTAAGCAAGATGAGTCTAGAAGCCTACAAGTTAAGTAACAAATGTATTAGTATCATGGCAATGAAACATACTGTTCTCATATCAAATTTCTATGCAGCATACTTTATTCTATTATAGTATATGCAGCAAATATAAAACTGCCACACTGTGGTCTATTCTGCCTGGACATGTTGACTATATTTGACCAAAATAGCTCTGCCTAATAAATATATTCATGATACACTAGAGTTGAGTGTCTTAGTTTTAACCAAAGTCACGGATCCATCATTTCCTCCCCTTCTTGCATCAGGGCCACATCTCCAGCTTGGCCTCTTGAGCTCACATAAAAGTGGCAACGGGGAGATTATTTACGAGCCGGAATATTAAGTGTGAGGTCTCTCTTTTCCTCTGAGCCAATGGCTCAGCATTTTACTGATAGATTTACACCCCGGATTAATGTAAAGATGGCCGCGTGTGAGGCGAGATCGCTATTTCAAGCCCGGCTCCCGCTGCCTGTGGAGGCGAGAGCAGCCACAGCCTGCTGTCTACAGGGCGGCGTGATGGTGGATGAGCTCCAGCTGTCCGCGGGTGCCATCTTATTTGTAAGCAAGCGTCAGCCATCACAGCGATCGGCAGACAGAGGTCAGAAGCGGGATGGCTGACCTGCGGGGGTGAATCACCATCCCCTATCAGGCCGTGATTTATGCCATGCCAGGTTAGCAAATCAGTCAGTTTAAATGTCTGTCGTGAGTGAGCTAATATTTGTTATGATTATGAAGGAAGCCATTAAAAATGTCCATCTAAATATGTATCTACGTATACATACTGCCCACCGCAATAGCCATCTACAATGACAATAGCCATCTACTCCTCCTCTGAGTGGCAATGCACAATGCACTTTTTACATTTAATTTGCACATAATAGCAATATCTTGCCTTACAGTTAAAAATTCTACTTTATTCTATTCTATTTATTTTTATCTAGTATAGTTGTAGTGTAGTGTAGCATAGTAGTTGTATAGTATATAGTAGATGTAGTTTATAGTAGTTGTAGTGTAGTTTTTGTGTGTATATATATACAGTACTATGCAAAAGTCTTAGGCACCCAAGATTTTTCATATAAATTTCTTAGAAGTCTTAGATGTTTATTTGTTTTCTGCATTAGTGTGTCAGTAGACTGTTGTTTATTGTACATTTTTGATATTCAGAAACGTTTCATTTCATTAGTTTTGAAAGCAACTTCGCTTTATGGATATCTTTGACATATGCCTAAGACTTTTGCACAGTACTGTATATATTTTGTAATTCCATGTTCTGACTTTTTACCTACTTCATTGTGTGTATTTTTCGTCATTTATGTGAATTGCTGCTGCAACACTGTAATTTCCCTTCGGGGATAAATAAAGTACTCTATCTATCTATCTATCTATCTATCTATCTATCTATCTATCTATCTATCTACTGTAGCGCGCACATCACGACAGCACTGTTGTGTGTGCATGCACAATACGCACATAGCTCTCGGCGCCAATGTCGCATCTGATGCATATTCATCTGCAACGTGTATTATTCATGCAGGTGTGACGGTGAATACAGAGACGAGGCTGTGTCTGACTCTCGGCGCGTTATTTTACCCCTCGCCGAGAAAGCATGTCCCCAGTTAACATCATGCCACGGCAAGGTCAGCTGTAAGTGGAATGCTCCCCATTAATTACAAGGCCTCTGCATTATCATGCGCTAAATACACTGTAACTTTCAGGCAGCCCTGTGTTTACAAAACAGCTCCGGATTCTGTACCCTGTGTAGGTCATATTTTAAAGATGCCATTAATCTTCTTTTTAATTATGGATATAATGCCACTGTATAAAGCCGGATTAGATGCACAGATTGATCATCTTCTCTTTTTTTTCCCCTCTCTCCCTTATATATCCGCTGACAGTGTGTGGGCCTGTATAATTATGAGGCAGCGGGGGAGGCAGAGCGGGGGGGGTGGGGTGGTGGGGGGGTGGATGCTGAATTTGCAAGGGAGCGCGCATCTTAAAGCCGCTTCATGTGAGTGTGATGTCTTCATCCGAGCTGACAAACCAGACTGCATGGGGTTGCTCTGTGCCAAGCATGCACCCACATTAACCCCACTCCCTATAGTGCGCTATAGGCACATCTCTTAATTAGTTAACAAAGTCATTTTAGCCTAAACAAACAAACATCTCTCGTTTTCTTAGATAATAATCCGTAACATTACGTATTATCACAGCTATAGCATCGGTTTTTGAAGTGGCTAGAGAGATGGCTTGCAGCAACCCGTTTGAAAAGAACACAAGGCTTTTCTTCGAACTCGATTACAGTATCTAAATGAAAGCTGCGCTCAAACTGAATCGCTTTCTATTGAATTCGCTTTCTGTGATGGTGATTATTATGGTGATGGTATTATCAAGTAATAATCCTTGACATTTTTATGTAAATGTCATGCTGGGAGCACCAACTCTTTCAACAAAAACTTTAGAGTTATGCATCAAGGACTAAATGTTCCCAAGCATTGAAATACCATAATTTAATTTGTGTATTTTTCACCAATCTGTGACATTTTCATATAAATAAATGGGTTTTTTTGCCACTCTCTATCGCTGATTGAACACAACAGTGATATAACACAACAGTGATTCGACCTTTATCCAGTTCATGAAAGCTTTTCCATTTGCTGTTTTAAACAGTCAGTGTCTGGTAGCTCTTTCCTGAAAAAAAAATCCTCTGGCGAACAGGAAGTGATGCGTTTCACTTTTCCAGTTTGTTTGGAATAAACCGAAGAAGAAGAACTGGGTAGTGAGCATGAGCAGTGATAGCCACCATGGCTGAACAGACAAAGAAAAGAGCGCCACCTACAGAAACTTCAACAGAAAATCCAAGCTCCGCCCACACCGCTTGATTGACAGGTGATCTCCGGGAAGTGCAGTGCAGAAACAAGCGCTTAGCACCAAAGATAGGGACGAAATAAAACAAACACCACAGCAATGAGCTTTTAGCACCAAAGAAGGAGACAAAATTTTAAAAAAAGAAGACCTTGCAGATTACCACTTTAATATATTAATCATAGCATCATTAAATAATGTTTTACTGCAGTAAGATGGGACTGTGTGCACACTCATACCATTGGAAACGGCCTAGAAATGGTAATAGCCCAGGGGCATTCTGTGCTGCAGTCTTGATCATCCAGTAAACACTGTCCCCATATTGGGAAGAGGAGGGAAGATGAGGCCACACTTCAAAATTCCGGGTTACATTATACTTCAAAACGCAATCCTTAACGTCTGGCTACAGAGAGACGTCTCTTTGACACAAATCATGTTAAATGGCTCGCAGGAAACGGCGCCTGTTGCCGTGGCGACCGAACAAAAGGAGCAGGCAACTTTTGAACCTTTGAACCGCAATCTGCGCGTCGACTTATTGTGCATTTCACACCGCCGGGGCGCCCGAAACGCCAAGGTTTCCCGTCACAATTGAGGAAGGCCTGTCAAGTATCGTTTGTGTTTGAGATTCGGAGATTTCGCAACACTGTTGTAATGTGTTGTTTATCATTCCGGCTGTCAGTCAGCGGGGCCGATAGACTGAATCAACACACAGTCATCGCTTTGTAACCCTGAGACAATTCCGTGGCTTTTATTTTGTCGAGATGCAATCGGGATTTTTTTTTTTTTTTATTCAGCCGTTCCCGCATGTTTTGTGGAAGAGTTTGAGGTCTTTTTAACACCAGCGTTCACCCAAAAAAAAAAAAAAAAGACAAAACTTTTTACAGCTTCAGTACGCTGGAAACTCATTTTTGACTGACTGGGAAAAAAAAATTCTTCAATCAATAAATCACTATGTGAGCAAAGCCCAGAAGTGGGGAATCAGTGTTTCAATAGGATTCAGTAGTTGCAATGTCTTTGTTATGTTATGAAATTTGAGAATAATTCTTGTGCTGCTCTTGCTTCTCTGCATCTTCAAGCGAATATATTACCTCTTGATGAATAAGCAAATAAATATTTATGAAAATGAATATTTAAAACAATAATCAGTATGATATCATGAAGCACCCCAGCTACAGTGTTCATAATAGCTCAAATGGTGAAGAATGCAGTGTTAGTACTCTTTGGCCATTTGAAATTATGAGTCATAGCTTTTTTTTTTTTCTTTTTTTTTTCCTTCCCCATAAAGCAACCAAAGAGTGGAAGAGATGGTAATTACCCAACCTCCAGCACAAGCCCCAGAGATGAATGCATACATTAATTGTTTTAAATGTGCTGATAATGATCTTCCTAAATTGCAATGCAGCAAAATGTAATTGCGTGATCGGGGGGGGAAGGGGGGAGGGGGGGGGGGGGGGGGTCAAGTGCGACTATCTTTGATCTTCCTTCGTGACGGAGATTAGAAACGTGAACTTTTCAGGGCCTTTCGCCGGACTTGAAAGCGGGCGGAAAAGAGCCAATCAGCATAATCGCTTTGACATCACGGTGAGAAAGTGAAGCCGCGGCACGACATCGCCGGTTATGGAAAAAAAAAAACACCTACATATTCATATTTACCGTGCGGCAGATATCTGAGAGTTTGCGACGCGGACGTTAAAGGAACGGTTCACCCAAAAATGAAAATTCTGAAATTCTGTCATCATCTACTCTACCCTCGCCCGCAAAAGTCTTAGGCATATGTCAAAGAAATCCATAAAGCGAAGATGCTTTCAAAACGAGTTTCTGAATATCAAAAATTTACAATAAACAGCAGTCTACTCACACACTAATGCAGAAAACAAATAAACATCTAAGACTCCTAAGAAATTTTTATAAAAAATCTAGGGTGCCTAAGACTTGTATATATTAGTCCATATGACACACAGGGAGTGTAAATGGGTGGCTTTGATGAGAGCCTAGGCCAGCGGTTCTCAAAGTGGGGTCCGAGGACCCCCAGGGGTCCTTGAGGGGGTTCCAGGGGGTCCCCAGCAAAAAGGGGAATCATTTATTTTCACTATAATTCCATCCATAAGTAACACAATGACAGAATGTATGACTATTTTGGTCATGGGTTTCATACACTTTCTGTAATAAATCATCTAAAAGCAAAGATCTTATCAGATGGGGGGTAATTTGTGTCAGTTTAGGGGTCCTTGACGCAAAAAAGTTTGAGAACCACTGGCCTAGGCAACAGGAACGATGACAAACCAGAATGATCAGTCTTTACCGGTTTATTTAGGAGGAAAATCAAAAAATGGAAAATGCTAAGAGGGCGTACAAAAATGAATAATGCAATACAAAAATGAAAAGAAAAACATCTAATCAGACTTTGTCAAGTCAAGCTCGATATATCAATCCGACAGCTTTAGGTTTGCTCAAAACAACAAACTGGTAGTTGGGACAGAGCGTTCAGCATTGTGCCCACAACCTCTCTCTGCCATGGCTGAGCACAGACTGGTTAAATACAGGCTTCAATCAAGCCTCCACTCCCAGGACCATACCACTTTACTAGTCCAGGGTGGTCTGAAGTTTCACCTAAAACACAGGTCAACTTTTAGACAGAAATCAAAATATCACCTGTTACCCAGACAATATACACACCTATATGTAGGTTTCTAATCATCATTATACTCCATTAACAATAACAACAAAGGATAAGCACACTTTCTCAAAAACAGAAACCTTCCCACATAATGGTAGCACCTAATGACAGTCACCCATAAATGGACCAGTAGTGCTGGACCAGTATTCTCTGTGTCTGTGTTGTTTGTGATATTAAAGTGGTTAATTCAATGGTGTAGTATCAAGGTGGTGAAAGTGATAAACAATTTGTGTAAAACCTAGCTAGCATAGGGTACTCCAAATGTTTGATGTTGTCAGGGCTGCTCTGATGGAAATGATTAACCTAAAACATGTCGAATCCGGCTAAGGAAATGTGCATATGAATAGGGAAATATGTATACACAGCAAATGTTCAGACATGAATATTTTACAGGAGCATACACCTATAACTATGTGTCTAAGGATCTGAACGAGAGAAAAAGAGAACAAAGGCTGCTATGGAGTTGTGCTGGCAACCTCCCTGTGTGTTATATGGACAAACTTCACCTGTGTTTCAACTGGCATGAGGGGGAGTAGATCGGTGGTTCTCAACCTGCGGGTCGGGACCCCCCGGGGGGTTGTGAGATAACTTTCAGGGGTCGCAAGATGATTTATGGGATAGGGGGGAAAAAATCAATTTCTACTATACTACATACATACTATATTATCATGTCTACTTTTTCAGTTTTTTCTCAACTTTTTTGCTTTTTTAGCAATACTAAACTAAGCAGAAATACTAAACAGCTTTCATTGAAACAAGCTGAAAAAAGATAAAAACATCCTTTATATCGTTCTTTCCTGTAACGAGGGTCGCCAGTAGGCATCAGGTGGTTTTCAGGGGTCACGAGCCAAAAAAAAAGGTTGAGAACCACTGTAGAGGTAGTAGAAGATGACAGAATTTTCATTTTTTTTGGGGGGGGGGGGGGGGGGAAGAAAGACAAAAAGCCTCGCCGCAAACCGAACGCTTAAGCGATCGTCTCGAGCTCGGCGGCGTTGGCAGCCGAGGAAGGTCTCACTTCAAAAAACTGTTTCTGAAGCGAGGCGGCTGCGTTTTTTTGCGGCGGGGAACACAAAGAACCAGACGACAAGAAGAAGAAAAAAAAATAAAAAATCATCCTTGTCTCCATCTTGACACATCAATCCCCAGCCCACGGTGCTAAATACTTCAAGTAGAAGTCAGCCAGAAAAAAAAACGTCTTCGGTCCTTGACGAACGCTCCAGGTAAAAAGCGTCAGTGAATAGCCGTCTCCAATCTGGCCTTGCACCCCCCCCCCCCCCTCCACCCCCCCCATGCTTTGTGAGTCTGTTGTGCATAATGTATTGCAGCAGCAGGACAGGGGTAATTACCACAATCAGGAGGAGAGGCGCATCAATCTCAGGTGAACCGCGGGGAGTAAATGAAGCAGAGAGGAAAAAAAAAAAAAAAAGGAGAGAGCAGAAGACGGGAGGGAGGGAGGGGGAGTGAGAGTGATGAAAGTGTGCGTGAGAAAAGGAGAGAGAGAGAGAGGGAGGCAGAGAGATTCAGAGCCCCATTTGTTGGTTCTCCCAAAAAAAAAACTCCAAGGCTTCATGTCAGAAAATTGCCACCTGCATAATTAATCACAGTGAGAAAATCTATTTATCTATCTTTCCTCCTCCACCTTCTCCCCTATTGCGATCTCTTTGTTCTCGCACAATCTCCTTCATCTCCTTTTTTTTTTCAATGTTTTTTTTTTTTTTTTCAAATTCTCTGTTCATTTCCAATTCATGCAGGAGCCTTTTTTTGTCTTTTTTTTTTTTTTTTTACATTTTTTTTTTCTCCCCATTCCAGGCTCCCTCCCTATCATCGTTGCCCCTGACACTGTCGGACAGGGACCATATTCACACATTACGAATTAATGGAAACGTCTTTTTTTTGGGGGGGCGGGTTGATGATGATGTGTGTGTGTGTGTGTGTGTGTGTGTGTGTGTGCAGCCGTTTTTTTTTTTTTTGCCCTGCGGACACATAACTCCTCGCTCACGCTGCTTGAGCAAAATTTCGCTGACTAAGCGGGGGCCGGGAAAAGTTGCCGAGCGGCTGATCCCCCCCAACCCCCCCCAACCCCCCCCATACACCCACCCACGCACCCACCATCACCACCGGGCAAAACTCTGTTCAAAGATAGACGGCTTCCACTGGGGAGGCTCTGATCAGATCACCCTGTAAAAAAAAAAAAAAAAAAAAAAAGAGGAAGTTTTTTTTTTTTTTTTTTTTTTAAACGAGCGGCAGGGAGGGAAGTTTGCAACGTTTCTTTTCCTTTTTTTTTTTTTCTCTTTTTTTGGGGCCGCAGCTATATATCGGACTATTTCCGAAGGGCTAAAAAAAAAGGGGCCGTTTTTCTGGAGTGTACCTCTGAAATACTTTAAAGCGAGCGTTCCGTAGGGAGCGGAGGGAGTAGAGATTAGAAGCCGGGCTAGGAAAAAAAAAAGGGAGAAAAAGAGAGGTAGAAACTATCACCCAAACCCTAATGCGCCGGGCACCCGAGGGACCCGGGAGGCAGGTTTATATGGGCCACTTGCTCTGTTATGGTGAGCGTGGGTGAGGTGAGGGAGACTTCATTAGGTCGCTATTAGAGGAAGAGGAGAGGAGAAGGGAGGAGATGATTGGAAAAGAGAGGAGAAGGGAGAAGAGAAAGTGGAGAAGAGAGGAGAGGAGTTGAGGGAGAAGTGGAGGAGATTGTTGGAAAAGTGAGAGGAGAAGAAGAGAGGGAAACGAAGGAGGGAGAGGAAAGGAAGGGAAAGGAAACGAGAGGACAGGAGAAGAAAGGAAAAGGAAGGAGGGAGAGGAGAGGAAAAGGAAGGAGGGAGAGGAAAGGAAACGAGAGGATAGGAGATGAGAGGAGATGAAAGGAAAAGGAAGGAGGGAGAGGGGAGGACAAGGTAGGAGGGAGACGAGAGGAAAGGAGAGGAGAGGACAGGAAGGAGAAGAGAGGAGAGGAAAAGGAAGGAGGGAGAGGAGGTAAAAAGGAAGGAGGGAGAGGAAGGGAAAGGCAACGAGAGGACAGGAGATGAGAAGAGAAGAAAAGGAAGGAGGGAGAGAAGGTAAAAAGGAAGGAGGGAGAGGAAAGGAAGGGAAGGGAAACGAGAGGACAGGAGAGGAGAAGAGGGAGAGGAAAGGAAGGAAAAGGAAACGAGGGGACAGGAGAAGAGAAGAAAGGAAAAGGAAGGAGGGAGAGGAAAGGAGAGGAAGAGAGGACAGGAAGGAGGGAGAGGAGGTAAAAAGGAAGGAGGGAGAGGAAAGGAGAGGAGGAGAGGACAGGAAGGAGGGAGAGGAAAGGAAGGGAAAGGAAACGAGAGGACAGGAGAGGAGAAGAGAAGAAAGGAAAAGGAAGGAGGGAGAGGAGAGGAGAGGAAAGGAGAGGAGGAGAGGACAGGAAGGAGGGAGAGGAGGTAAAAAGGAAGGAGGGAGAGGAAAGGAGAGGAGGAGAGGACAGGAAGGAGGGAGAGGAAAGGAAGGGAAAGAAAACGAGAGGACAGGAGAGGAGAAGAGAAGAAAGGAAAAGGAGGGAGAGGAGAGGACAAGGTAGGAGGGAGAGGAGGAGAGGACAGGAAGGAGGGAGAGGAGGTAAAAAAGGAAGGAGGGAGAGGAAAGGAGAGGAGAAGAAAGACACTAACACTCCTTACATGTTTTCCTGGGATGTTTGAAAGCATCATCTGGGTCAGTGAAGGCGACCAGACGACCCACACCAAATGTCAAATCTTATCTAATATACATTCATATCATAACAACCATGCTGAAGACATATTCAACGTCGCACACAGAGCAGCTCACTTTTGTCACTTTCAAAAAAACAGACATCGCCATTAGCCAAATTTTTTTTTCTTACGTAAACCCATTCGACGTGTAATTGTGTTTCAAGTGTACTTCTATTTGTCATAATGAGGAACACATAATGGCCGTGCACCTGCTCGGGGGGGAATTATGAGACGGAGCCTGCTGTCAAAGTTTTTCATGAGGCGCCTTCATCTTAAGTCTAAAGCCAGCAATTTTTTATTATCTGGCCTCAATCAATATTCACAGAGATCAAAGCCCCAACTGTGGCTTACTCAAACTGCCCATTATGGCAATTATTTAACTTGGGTTTTAATGGGGAAGACACTGTTAAGCTGCTGAAATGCTGTCACCCACTTGCAAATAAAGCAGCATTGACAAGCCATTTTTCTTTGCTTCAGTCTCAGTTGAGAACATGTGAAGAAACAGCTGCAAGGTTATTATCGTTAACGAAAACTAACGAAATAACGAAAAAGTAGGCGTGAAAAAACATCTTCGTTAACTGAAATAAAAATAAAAACGAGGCTTTACAAAAAAACGATAACTGACTGAAACTGTGTTGTGTGTTTACAAAACTAACTAAAATAAACTAAAATTATAGAGAAAATGTCTTTTGTTTTTGTCTTTGTCAATTTATTTCATACATAAGCCTAGAATTTTGGGTGGATATGACTTTTTTTTTTTACCTTTTTGAATCTCGCCCCGACAAATACCCCATATTACATAAAAAGACTAAAACTAACACTGAAAGTAATAAAAACTAAACTAAAACTAAGCATTTTCAAAAAATATAAACTAAACTAAACTGGCAAACCTGCTTTAAAAACGAATTAAAACTAAACTGAAATTGAAAACAAAACGTCCAAACAAAATAAAAATAAAAACTCATGAAAAATGCAAAACTATAATAACCTTGATGAGCAGCAGTCTAGACTTCATTTTGCTAGGCTTTCCAAGCATGAGGAACTGCTGTAAACATCCGTCTCCTTTTACCCATAAACCCTTTTGTTTTCGGGTCATTTCCCTTAGTTAGCTCGCATTATGTTCTCACTCCTAATAGGCCCTTTTACACAAACATGGTTGCCGTACTTCCGCAGGGTATAGCTCGGTTCTCACCACTGCCAGCAATGTTAAAAAGCCAACTTTCTGTCACCCATAACTCTATCTGTGATCACTTAGTTTGTGTTTCAACATAATGTATAACACAATACAGGTGTTGTCACAGACAGATCTTTCTGTTTCTGTTGTCGGACGACTGCAACACTATAAAAAAAGTGATTTGATCGAGGGTCACAAAATGCTAACAGTACAGAAATTACCGTTAGCCTTGGTTAGCATTTTATGACCCTCCATCACAGTTACTTGTGCAGTCGTGTGTGTGTGCCTGTCTGTGTGTCTTGCCCTGTCAGTTGACTCTACTTAAAATGTGTTGCTGTTACATTTGACCTCTGCCTCCTCCACACAATTCAGAAAGGTGTTGCATTTTTTTTCTGTCCACTCCGTTTGTGAGCAACGCTGCCTCACCGAATACCTTCAACAACAACAACAAATGTGCACAGCCACTTATCTCCCGGAATGACATATGAACGAGACATATTACATTATCCGGTGCTTTGAAGCGTTGATATTTGTTTTAGCTGCAGAAGTAATTGCGCAGAAGTTGTACACGGTTGCAAGGTTAAGCAACAGCAGCCCCTGGAGGAGACTTTCTCCCTCAGCCTCCCCCCCCCCCTGTTAGTCATTCCACCCTGTCTCCACTGATCTGGTTTGTTTTGCTCTTAAAAAACCAAAAAAAAAAAACCTCATGATTAAAAAAAGACTTGGTGAGTGTTGTTTCTTTCATATCTTATCTGGCTTTGTAGGGCGGAAAAAAAACAACCAAACCCTGTGAAACAGAGAGAAATGAGGGAGAAGAGGCGAGGCAATGCATAATAATTAAAAAGGAACATGAGAAAGCATAGATGTTTGACTAACCTTAGGTTCACTTTAGTTCAGTTTACTTTCAGGCATTTTTTTTTTTAGAAGCATAATGGGGCGCAAACTAATTAGCGTTGATCAGAACTATGTATCTCAAAAGAGTTCAGCCATTGAAATCACCGAAGGGCAATCTCACGTAGTTCCCAACAGAGCGTCCATTAAGATGAAGTTGCCTTGCAACCAAAAATAGTTCCAGGAAGTATGCAAAGATATTGGCCCCTCGCTGTGTCGGTTCACAATGGGGCTCTCATGGCACCGGTGACTCAGCACTTTGACAAGAAAAGTTGGATCAGAAACAAATGATGAAAGGTATCGGGACGGCCGTACGCGTAGGAGGTCGACCCGCTAAAGAGCAACACAGTAGGAAGTGCTGCATCGAGTACAGTAGGGCGAATGTGGCTCTCTAGGTTCACCAACATCTCTATCTTCCCTTGTGGGAGCCTTTGATATTCAAACTCAATGGGGATTTTGAGCCACGGAGCATCACTGAGATAAGGCATTCTTAAACCTTTTCAGCCCTACGGCCTAAATGAGATACTTATTAGACATTAAGCTTCTCATTTTGGCCTTGGGCTTAAAGAGTCGAGGAATAAATTAGATTCCCTTTGCCTCGGGACTCGCGGAAACATACTTTATTGTGGCTTTCGTCATGCGGGCGCCTTCCAAAAATAGGCCGCTGACCCATTTTTTCGGTCCCGACCCGCGGTTTAGGGCGTCGCTGATTGAAAGTGACTGCCGTACATGGTGCCTTGTCTGTTTCGTTCCTGCCTGTCCACAGCACCCACTGTACCACCTTGTCGCCCGCAGGGACCCTCCGTACTCTCCCGCTCCTCTCGTCCTCGTCTTGCCCAATAGCTACTAACAGAGATACGGCTCTATCTCCGTCCTGGAGTACACACAGACACACAAACAAGCAGGCGAGGTGAAAACGCAATGGATATCAGCGTTCCGACAAGGGGCAGCCGGGTAGACGACAAATGCGGACCGGTACGACTGAAGGGCCGTACCTTGAAGGGGAACACATGCCGACGCTCCGGGGCGGGAATGCCGAGTTCTCGCGCACTTGAAGAGTAGCAGCAGCAGCCTACGATCTGAGCACTGGATTTCACGATCTGAAATCCAGTCATCTTCTCCGAGAGCGACTGATCCCGGCCGGCTTGGACCGTCCCATCGTGAACGGCAAACAGAATCCGTCCAAACAAACACTCCCAAGAGACTGAGAGGCTTTGGAAGGGGACTAGGAATTGTCTAAAAGTGCTTAAAGCTGCACTATAGGTAACTTTGCGTGCAGGCGGCTCCAAATGTCAGTGAGGGGGAACTGTTTGAAAGACTTCAATACCCAGAATTCCTGTAAGGAACCAACCGGGTCGGACTGTGATGCTTTGTACCAAAGATACCAAAGGAACGAGAGAGAGGAAAAGATCTAACGTTGGTGAGTCCAGCTTTCTCTGGACAGAGCATTCCCTCACTGCTGTTTAGGACAGTGGTTCTCAACCTTTTTCATATCAAGGACCCTAATTTAGTCCACATTAGAGCCACGGACCCCCATTTGATGAGATTTTGTCTCTCAGACCCAATATTTTTATTGTTGGATATGATTTTGTCCAGAATTCCATGCCGTATTGACGTATTGTAGGTAGAGAGATAGTCAAACTACAGTCAAACTATGATCAAAATAATCATTCTTCTACATTCTCTAATTCTGTAAACGTCTTTAAGTTTAACAGTCGAAGTTTAACAACTGATACATTTTCTGGGGACCCCCTGGAACCCCCCCAAGGACCCCTGGTGGTCCCCGGACCCCACGTTGAGAACCACTGGTTTAGGAGACACTTGGGATTTCGCTTGATTCCTCACTTCTTGTGTGTGGAGAAGTTACCATACCCAACACCAGAATTGAACGTGGGTAAATAGAGTGAATCTAAGGAGTCTTAATCAGGAGGGAAGGGACGCTCTAATCCAGTGGTTCTCAACGTGGGGTCCGGGGACCACCAGGGGTCCTTGTGGGGGTTCCAGTGGGTCCCCAGCAAATTGATGAATTGTTAAACTTCACCATTATTTCATTTACAAGAAGTTAACAGAATTGAATGTAGAAGAATGACTGTTTTGATCATAGGTTCTCTGTTATCTCTCTACCTACAATAAAGATAGTCATGGAATTCTGGACAAAATCATGTCTAACAATAAAAAATATTCTCCGATTTGGGTTTGAGAGACAAAATCTCATCAAATGGGGGTCCCTGGCCTTAATGTGGACTAAATTTGGGTCCTTGATATGAAAAAGAGAATCGCTGCTCTAATCTACTGCAGCCCTACTTTGTGATTTAGCCTGATAAGATAAGTGTATTTTGACAAATCTGACACATGCAGCTTTAAAGGTGCTACATGTAGAATTTCTCAAAATTACGACCACATTTCCATTAAAACTCATTGCTTCCAGTCACAAAGAGGATACTGCTGCATCATTGTATTGAGCTATAAGAGCCAGTAAGAGAATAAGAGCTGATAACATTGATAACAGCCATCACTGTCAAAATGAATCCAACTTATTGAACCGGAGGAGGTTCACAGATCCGCTCCTAGCCCGGTCCAAGAGGTCAGCACCGACCTCGCCGGCGGGACCGCTCGCTCCAATTTCTCGTCCCTCTCGGGGGCCAAAAAAGGCTCCGGAAACGATCCATCTCTTTTTTTTTTTACTGCGTGTGAAGGGAAAGCGATATGCAAATCTCCCCGCGCTAATGCGTGCTGCGGCCGGGCATTACCGGGGCTCCATTTTCACATTTCTTCCAAAAAAAAAAAAAAATGCCCTCATCTCGGCGCCTGACCGTCCAAACGGCGGGCAAGTGGCAATTCGCACTTATTCCTGGGCCCCCCGAACCACCCAGCGGACCATGAAATGAGTTCATTTCACCGCACCAAGATGCAAATGACTGGCGCTACAATAATATCACACCCTGTCATAATCAGTTATGCATTTTGAAAGGGGAGGAAATGTGTCATTTTCTGTCAGTTTGTCAGTATTGTCTCCCGGTTGAAAGGACGATGAGTCAGAAAAGCGATGCATGAAGGGGCTCGGCGGCGTAAACACACATTGTACTCGGTTCTTTCTCGCTGACTTTACAAGGGTTTTTCATTTTGCTGTGAAAGACTCCTGTGTAATGGCCACACTATTCTTGTTACACTCATTTCCTCATTTTTTAAGCCGTTCCATATCATGAGCACGCGGAGTCGCTTTTTTCGCTGCCGTTTCATCTACATAAAAACCTCAGTGATCTTCCTATCAGGGAAGCCATTCTTTTGAAGCCGGGCAGTGATCACTGGGCTTATTAATCTAGAGATAAATGCACGCATGTTTCCATATGCCAACAAAGGAGCTATCCATTACTAGGAAATGAATATATGGTCTGTAAGTACAAGAAAGGTTGTTTATACCAATTTCAGATATTGGTTTCTTTTTATACTTCTCTACTGTCAAGTTACACTTCAGTTTAAGGGGGTAATGTTAAGGATATTGTATACTTTGCTTGGAACACTATAGCAACTTATAATGTAGTAACTGTGCATAAGGGTGGGACGATATGTTTATCTTACGATATGATTCAATACAACCACGATACGATGTAATAAATAAAATTTCAATGACAACAAAGTCTGACTGTGCAGAATTATGTTTATTTCTGAGCCATAACCTTTCTAGCAATGCCATTGGCTGCTAGAATGTAAACAACAATTTAAAAATGTCATTACAAAGCGACAATAATATAATTTGGATGGAGAGCTTGTGAAATTGTGATGGGCAAGCGTCTCATTTGTGATTACTACAGCAGAATAAAATGTAGCTAATATCATGATTCATTTTTCTGCCCCACGATACGTATTGTCACATTTTTGTATCGCGATATATAGAATTTCGATATATCGTCCCATCCCTAGTGCATAATGAAATCTAAAAATACAATAAAAACCTCATAATGTAATAAAATGATGCATATGTGACATAATAACCACATGACATAATTTTGCAGATTATGTGATAAATTTTTGTTATTACATTATAAAATGAGTCGTGTAGTAACTTCAGCATATAATGTAATCAGGTACCAAAATCATCATTTTGTGTTCCATATTTAATAGAAAACTGTGTATAAACTGTTCAAATAATAGACTAATGTTATACGAAAACCTTCATTTTTAACCAACCAGTGCCTCTTAAACTATGATAACAGCACTTTAAATCAGCAGTCTCATGGTTTTTCACTTGCGCAGGTCATTGAACACCAGAACAGTGAATCAAAAGAATTTAATCAAACTGACTTTTATTGCAGTAAATTATTAGAGAACCTTTACTCCAACATATTACAGTAACATTGAGGATAAAAAGAATTGATCAAAAACTGGTTAAACAGAGGTAATAATCATCATTACAACCACGTTTTAGCAACAGCACTGAGCAAAAGTGAATGGGAAAATAGCTTTAGTTAAGTTTCTAAACAGTCATTATTCTGTCATCTGACAAAAATTTGAGCATTTACATGAATGTTTCATGAGTTGCTATACAAACACAGAGTATTCCAGGCAGGGAAAGTCACGGCTCAGTAGGAGATGGGCTTTTTATGTGTTTTTCTTCTTAATGACTGTCGTGCAGGGCTGTTGTTTAGTAATACATACAGTAGCATTAGGGGTAACATTTGCTGAAGTGGACAATGCTGGATGAATCGCAATGTATTTTGCCGCTTACTGTATTACGGTTATGGTACTTTTTTCACTCATTCATCATCAGAGAATGTGTTTTTTTAGTGGTTTGGTGAAAGGACGTTCTGATTCAGCTGGATTCTAGTGAATCGGGACGAACCAGCCTATAATGGCAGAGTCCTATTGCTATCTGTAGGTAGTGGAGCTCACAGTGAACAAGCATTCTCAATTATCCTCTGTGGGGCCCTATGCGGTGGATGAGCGGTAAATTGACAATCATACTTCTCTGAGAAATGTCAGACACAAGTTATTAGCCTGCCCAGCCTATAAATAGAAGATGGCACATTTTCATGGCCCGCATTATCATTTGCCAACAGATGCGGCCGGGGAGAGAGAGGGGGAAAAAACGCGCCGAAACAGTCCATTTGCTGGCGAAGGAATAAAACTCTATTTGTTTTTATCATTAAACAAGGGGGAAGTTATTGAATTGAAATATGCGTGGCGATATTACGTGGTGCTAAATAGCTCGGCGCCGCGGTGATGAATTTCAAGCGCGCAGGGGGGGGTCACGGAGGGGCCGGCGACAATGGATGCATACAGCAGATATGCATGGGGTGTCTGCGGGGGTGAGAAATAATTGCGCGCTCATTAAAGCGCCCTTGTTTTTCTTGCATTTTCATCTCCGAAATTATTACTAAAACGAAAAACTGGGACACAGGCGCTATCTCGAAACCAGCGGCTCATCACCGGTGGAGACTCTTTTATTACGGCAATCGTGGGAAGAGGAGCAGCCTCTCAGCCTTCCATTAGGTGATAGGTCAGCGGCACCATGCGTCACGGGTCTGTCTTCCATCCTTTCTATGAGTCTTCCTCCCAGATATAGACTTTATGAGGCTGTGATCATATAGGATGCTTCACTGGACGTTTTTTCCCCAGGTATTTTTAATGGTTTGGTTTGCTGCAGGCGAGTGTCTCCTCCAAACCATGCTTCTGGATGTGACACATTTTGGGCCGCTGTCCTGGATGCTCCAACGTGAACATGTCTTATCGTTAGCCAGGCTGTGCATTATGTCACTAGCAGAGCTCTTGGCCACGAAGATAAAAGCCTCTGCTCTCCTATAGGAGGACAGCATGTACCCACAGAGCGGCCTCCTCATCCTCATCCTCTTCTTCAGGAGCCGCCGCTAACTTTTCTCTCGTCCGTTCTCTATTTTCAATGTTATCCCCTTTGTTACTGCAGGTTAGCCCCGCGGAACACTAATGAGATGGCTTGGGAGTTGTTGTCAAACTTTGTGTTGCATAGCAACCGGAGTGATGTAGCACCCCGTGTCCTTTGAGCTCTCTGCTCTCTCTCTCTCTGTGAGCAGCGACGCTCACAGCTGCACGCCGTGTTTGAACAGGAGAGAGAGAAAAACAAACCGATCCAAACGCGCCGTAATCCTGTAATTACAAACTGCAGAATTGCAAAAAAAGCATTTTGTGCTAAAGGTCACTGTAGTCGTCGTATTCTATTTTTTAACACGCTGCTTAACTCTTTGTCATTTTCAGTTGGTGGATGCATCCACTGATAAAAGTAGCAAAATATTTTCTTTCTTTTGGAGGAAACTAAAGTGCAGCACAAGGATTTTAAAAATGATGACATGGGCTGACCAAAACAGTCACAAATATGCAACAAAGCTATGGGGTGAGATTTGTGCCACAAATGAATTTTAATTATGTTAATTTGTGTGATCAGTGAAATTGAATGTTGGCATTTGAACCTGAATTTTTAAAAAATTAATTTGTATTTGTATTTACTTGTTTGAAATTCAGTTTTTCTGCTGTTGCCATGTGAATATATTGACTTAGTGAGCACGCTAACAAGCTAACAGGTAGCATATTAAACTGATACAACACTGAAGGGACCCACTAGCTGCTGAGTCAAGCAGTTTATCTCAGTTATAGTGGTGCTGTTGGGGACAGTGAGGGCCTCAGATTTGAAAAATTCAGATTCAAATGCCAACAGACAATTTCGCTGATCACATTAAAAATTCAAAACCCATGATTCAAATGAAGTTGTCGGGTGGCACAAATCTCACCCCGTACGAACTTTCTTTTTGTCTATTTTGGATTTCCCCTGCTCTCCCAAAACCTCATCAACTTTTACAGATGTACACTGGAGAGCATACGGCAAATGCCAAATCATTACAAAGCGTGCGGTGTAGCAGCAGAGAGCAGGACATTCACAAACACGGCCGGTGAGCGTTACTGAACATTACCCCCCTGCCAGCAGCATCATTTCACTGTGATGCACCAGCCACTTTAAAACTTACTTATGCTGCAGTCACTTTCTATCTGCAATACGTTTAAACTGGAATACTTCAATTCTACGCACCAGTCACTTTGTACTTGAATCCTGGGCTCTGTTAATACTATAATACGCTATGCATCAGTCACTTTAAACCACTACTGTTACCACTGCTATTGCTATTGCCACTACTGCCAACACCATTACTATGATTTTTACTATGATTACCCTAATTGCGAACACTTTACAATAAGGGTACATTAATTAAGGGTTAGTTAATGCATAATAAGCATTAACTAACCCTTAATTAACAGTTAACTAATGTGTCTGGTAATCATTTAATAATGGTGTTCATGTTAACTAAGGTATTAATTTATACATTATTTAATAAGTCATCTTTATAAACTATTAAATAATGTATAAATTAATACCTTAGTTAACATGAACACCATTAGTAAATTACACATTAGTTAACTGTTAATTTATGCTTAATAAGCATTAACTAACCCTAATTAAGCATTAACTAACCATTAACTTAGTGACCCTTATTGTAAAGTGTTACCCTATAATTTGGTAACACTTTAGATTATGGCACACATATTAACTATTAATAAGCTGCTTATTAATATGCATATTAATAGTGTATTGGTTCATTGTTAGCCATTACAAACCACTAATTAGCACCTTATTCTGCACTATTGTATTCTACAAGTATAGTCCATTGACTCTGGGTTTTCCTTTAATAGCCCCCTAATTAGTGTTTATAGCAGTCAGTAAGGAAGTATGCTCAGTATGGGGCTTATAAGGTGCTTTCTGAATAACTTTAATGCATATGAATCATTTGAACATTTCGATTGGTTTGCAATACACAAACAAAAGATTGGTTTCCTAGCCAAAATGGCACAGGAAATGTCTTTATCCTTCATCCATATAACAAACATGAGGAACCAGAAGAGGAAAAAGTCTAGATGTGGCTACAATTACAAAGAAATGCAGAATAAGGTGCTAAAAAGTGGTTTGTAATGACTAATAATGAACCAATACACTACAAATATGCATGTTAATAAGCGACTTATTAGTAGCTAATATGAGTTCCCTAATCTAAAGTGTTACCTATAACTTGTATTATTACTGAATAGATTCAAAATGCAAAAAAGAAAAATAAGACAATGTGAAGGGAATACCCTCTATGCTGCAATGTACCTACTGGCCTACAATTTACAATACAATAAAAAAAAAACTCACAAAAAGAGGTTATAATCCTGAACTAAGTTATTCTAATACTCTTCATACTAAGTGATCTAACTGCATTGGAAGAACAGTTTCTCACACACACACACACACACACACACACACACACACACACACTCTGTTTTGCCTTGTACTGCCTTGCTTGCAGTGTTTTCTGTTTTCGCTCTACTCTTGCTTGGATTATCCTGTCACCTCACTTCTATGGGGTGAAATGTCAGTAAAAATGAACTCAATTGAATTTTCTACATTTTTACATGCCGCATATATATATATATAGACATGTATTGCATTCACTGCGTCTGTCTGTGTCTGTTTTTTTCTGCGCGACCTCTTTGTAACCAGTCAGTGTTGAGACATGAAACAGAAAACACAATGCTGACGCGGGACAAAATTGAATCCATGAACTTATCAGGAAGGGCATAGGCATCAGTGGGCATCCAGGATGTTGCCTTGTTAATGAAAACTGAAAAGGCCTTCACAGAGATGATTGTATACAATGGACAGCAGAGTGGGGATGATTTCAATGTGCATTTACATTGTTGTGTCTAAAACATCCCCAAATCACTGCAGAAATGACCCATCTGCAGCACTTCTGCTAACAGTAATGAAAATAATAGAGAAATAAGGTTCTATCTGACCTTTTTGTCAAAACTGAGTTAGTCGCATGAACCTATTCTATGAGTGCCTGTTGACATATGTGTGGTGTTATTTTTTGAAAATAATGATTTTTGAGTCTGTAATTTCTAAAATAAAAGGACCCATGTCCATGTAACTCAATGGATGCTGAAAGCTTTGAAGCTCAATATCTCAGAACTATCCTTAAGGCAGATAGAACCTTATAGTTCTAAACTCATGAAATCATGGTAATTAGTAGATTAGTAAATTATACATAAGCTTTGCCTGTCAGATCATTTACTAAATTGTTTGTTGGTCATTTCTATTTCATATTAATATAAAAGTCAATTTACTGTATATTAGACCTTTCTCCCTAGAAAATACTTTTTTGCAACTTTGTTTCCAATTTCAACACCAAATACAGATCTTTCCAACTGGTTGTACATGAGGACCAAACTTTGCACTTACTTTGTGTTAATGAAAATCTGTGAAATTGTTTTCATAAAAGGCAAAGCCTAGAAAATGCCTTCCTTATTATGTGACCACATGGGGTTCATGAATAGCCACCAAAACTGGCAATTAGTAAGATTTTTCTTTTTTTGTTTTGTTTTGAAAACCTGCTCTAAAAATATGATTTAAACACATCAAACACGGTAAACTAGACTCGGGTAGAATTATTTCAATAGAGATTTTGCCTGTGTACAATAATTGTGAAAAAAACAAAAAACAAAAACTGAACACTGGTGGTAGTAATAGATCTCAGTTATTGTTAGAGGTTGACTGCTCCCAAACTTAAATGGAGGTGTGCTGAAAATTGAAAATATAAGAATTCCACCAAATATCACTTTGAAACTTCAGAGGAACATCACAGTCCTGTAAGTGTCCCATGATTGGAATCCATCGTCTGTGACATTCGCATGTGACTACGTGTTGTGACGGCCCGCCTGCTTTGCTCTCCTTAACTGTCATTGGCTCATTGCAGAGGGCAGGCGAGGAGTGATAGGAGGAGTCATCAGTGCTCATGGAGTACACCTGTCCAGGTCTCAGCTCTAGGGTATAAAAGGCTGGCTGTCACTAACACTCTCTCTCTCCCTCTTAGCAGGCATCCACCTTGGTTTGGCGTATGGTTTTGGTTCCTTTGTTTTACACCAGACAACACCTCTACACCATACTTTTCACTCAGCCATGCACCACATCCATGCACCACTGATTATACTGACTAACACATCCCTTTTTCCTCATTTGATATAATTTATTATCCTTAGTTGTAAATAAATAATCCTTTTGGCATTTAAAGTTCTGCATGGTCTCCCATCTTTTGTCACATACATGAGCCAGTTTGTGACAGTGTCTAGTACTTTCAATAAGTAAGCAAATGTTTTTACTATGTATTACATAGTAATTATTCAGTAACTTACTACATGAATGTAGTATCCTTATCATGTTAATAATTACTCATTATCCCCAGAAATTAGCGGCATTTAACTGAGAAATGACACATTATAATTACAAATAGTTACTCGTTATTACCAGAAATTTCTTATTTGGTAACACTTTACAATAAGGGTTAATAATGCTTAATAAGCATTAACTTACTAATGTGTTTGGTAATAATTTACTAATGGTGTTCATGTTAACTAAGGTATTAATTTATACATTATTGAATAGTTTATAAAGATGACTATTAAATAATGTATAAATTAATACCTTAGTTAACATGAACGTCATTAGTAAATGATTACCAGACACATTAGTTAACTGTTAATTAAGGGTTAGTTAATGCTTATTAAGCATTAACTAACCCTTAATTAATGTACCCTTATTGAAAAGTGTTACCTGTTATTTTCTAATGTTAATTTCTATGTAATTACACAGTAATTAACCTGTAATTTATGTTCCGTGTTCCCTATTTTCTGCTGCAACAACCTAATTTCTCCAGGGGAATTATTAAAGTTTCATCTTATCTATTTATATGGCCCCACTACTAAAACTAAAGCTGGTTTGGGTGTTGGAACAGCTTTAGGTCATGACCTATGTCCATCTGTCTCGTACGATACTGAATAGCTCCTTAATGAAGAGCAAGATGTTGCATTCCTTAATTAGCCAATACGGAAGATGATTTGCTCCATATTTCCCTACTTCAGTGATACACAATTATGAATAATAATGAAATCAGTTTCATTATAAAACATGACTATACAGAAAATTTGATTGCACACCTAGAGGCGGCAGGCAGCTCTCTCTCTCTCCTCGGTGTGCTCGCTCGTTGTGTGTGTGTGTGATAGCGCCTGTCCTCATTGGCTGTTGCCAGGTTGCGGAGTCGCGAGCGGGAGGGTGGCGGCAGTCACACTGAGATTTTAAAATGGCCTCTTCCCCCTTTTTTCAAACCGTTCTGTCGAAGGCAACAGATTGCAAAAAATAACACTTTGAATATGGAGCCGAATATGAAAGGGTTCGGCGGCGTGGGAGGGAAGGAACACAACGGGAACTGCACAGTAGGCCGCAGGGTGTTTTTCATTGCTTATAGAGGAATATGTGACATTAGGCAACATGTTTCAGGAAACGGCCATAGTCAAAACACAAAAGTCCAGGAGACACAAACAGCGTTTTCACCATTTCTGCCACCACAAGCATCACCTGGGCCTGATTCTGTAATGGGATTACACTTGTCCATTGTTATTTTATATGTGGAACATGGCTGTCATTATTATGTTGTTGTACTACCACACATTGGTGATGAAAATATGCTGTTATACTGTGCACTATACAATCTGTCATTGATGCAATTTGATGAATGATCCTAATGATTCCAGTAATTGTGATTCTTAATATTGAACAACTAAACAATGCCTAACTAATCATGGAAATGACAATGTTTCTGTCTCAGCACTAGGGCTGAACGATTTTGAAAAAATATCTAATTGCGATTATTTTGACTGATATTGCAATTGCGATATGATTTGCGATATTAGAGGGAATTATCATTTTTACACCATTATTCTCATTTTCATTGAAAAACGTATTAAAATGATTATGGTGTGATTTTTGCAGGGATCTGTGCCAAACAAAGATGTTTTCTTAAGTCTGCAGAATATGATGTGTAGGCCAGGACATCTCTGCAGCACCACAATATTTCATTTAAAATGGTATTTTGACACACATTTCACCTTTAACAAATATTGCACCTCCTGTGATTTGAAAATTGCAGTAGGCCATATTGCAATTTTGATACAATTTTGATTAATTGTTCAGCCCTACTCGGCGCTTTCAATCATAACGTAAATATTTGAACAGATATCAGTTATTACATTCATAACAGACAGCCTACACAATTCAGAAACATACAGGTCATACATTTATGAATGAGACTGAGAGAGAGAGAGAGAGAGAGGATTATTCAACAAAGTTGTTCTATTCAATTTAGCTTCATTTGTATAGCACTTTTCACAAGCCATTTAATAGGTTTTGGAGCTTTATTACAAAATGTTGCACATTAAAAAGAGAGAGGGGAGTAAAAGGAATAAATGTTGCTGATGTTGATATTTTGCACTGATTAACTTCCCTCAATATGTTTGTTGTTATTGTTAATCAAAAGGCTATTTTCCAATATAAAGGACGTTAAACTATAAATCTGGGTATGATTTTCCCGCAGTCAGCATTCTACTTTGACTGGCTTACAGCACCATTATACATGCTCACATTATGGGCACTGGAAGCAGGACCAAAGGGAGAGGCATTGCCATTTGTTCATTTCACCCCATATGTATATTATATGATGAGCAACAGAGCACGGAGCCCCTAAATAGCAAATACTGTACAGGAGACCATTGGGAATAAACTTTGGCTAAATCCTTCTTTCAAATATCACCAGAACTGAGCATTTTAAAGCTGTTTTTCAAAAAATATCCCTCGGTAAAGCAGAACCCTGGACCCCCCTAGTACGTAATGTGTTCCTTTTTTCACTTAATGAAGCTGACAACTTCAGAAATATCCGTTTTGCTAGCAACTGTCAAATGGGAGGTATGAACGCATTTTGATACTGTAAATAGTTTGTATGTTGTTTCTATGGAGTTTTTTTCTACAAGTGATGTGTTGCGGCGAGAAACAATAGTTACTTTATGTCCTTGCTCAAATTTGCTATCTATAAATTAAAGCATAATCAGCAGTGTCACTCTAGAATTGTGTATCTTGCTCCCTGCTTTCTTTAAGTGTTAGCTTAACGTTAGCTAGTTAGCTTGTTTTGTGTGAGTTAACGCTTCTGAGTGGTTTATTCCACTATTAATCTAGGTTGTTTATCAAAAACTTGATATTTTCATTTCATTTCAATGTTTATTTGAATAGGGACAGATACATAGACATAGAACATTTAAACGAAAATAGTCTGATGTCACTTATAGGCTAAGCTAATTTGCAGTGTTTGTCCCTAGATGGGCTTTTGTAAAAACACTGTTAAAAACAGATATGCAATACAACAGAGATAGAATACACACACAAAAGAACATTGTCAACATAAGGCAGACAGTACAGAACATAGAACATAGCCTGGTATAAGAAAAGAAACCAAGGAAATTGGAGCAGCAGTTCTTTTCAGCTCTTCTGTTTGCTGTTCTGTGGGTAACCTTGAAATAACTAGCTAATTAACTAAGCTAGCTTTCACTTGTTGGGTGTGATTGGGTAATGAAAGCTGCAGTAAGCCCATGAACCAGCTGTGACTTATTTGCTGTGACTTATTTGATGTCTTTCATCTCTTTCAGTGAAAAATATAACAAAAATACCATTGATAACAGGTCAAACTTAATTTGTGCCTCAGTATTTGTTGACAAAACAGCGCCTTTTGAATAGCAATGTACAATGTATCTTCCATTTCTCCTTTCCTTTACATTTAGGAATTCAGAACAGATCAGATCAGTTATTAAGAGCAATTTAGCGCATTCCATCACTGATGTTGCTTCAAAGGTCGATAACTATTCAGCATCAATGACTGTACACATGGATTTAACTTGAATGTTTTATACCGTAAAACTTCAATTAATAGCCCAGGCTTTTATTTGCTTCAAACACTGAACTCAGCCGGCCTATATTTGGGACAGGCGTCTATATGGGACAGGCCTTTAATTCCTTTTCGCACAAAACTCTTGCTCAGCAAAGATGGGGAATACTATCAAATTGTTTATTTAAACCAGTATGAATATTACTTGTCTATCGAATAACATATCAGTTACGAATCATTCATTTGATCTCGCTCCGAGAGACAGCGCATGTAGGCCGACCTCATGCACTGAGAGAGAGAGAGAGAGAGAGGTATCAAAATACCAGTAGCCTACCTTAGAAAGGATGAAAGCCGGAAAAAGTTTATGGCAGCAAGAGGTTGTACTTTTCAGTTTTCAAAAAAACTGCTTCGTCAGTGGCAACCGGCTTCTAATTGAGACCGGCCTTTATTTGCCAAAACGTGTAGCCACACCCGGCCAGTAAAAGTGACTCTGCGTTTAATTGGGACTCGGCTTTCAACTGAAGTTTTACGGTATTTTCATAAATTAGCGACAAACTATCCACTGATCATGTGTGATACAATTTGCTGTCGCTATAGTACCTGTTCGTTATGTAAAAATTAGCTAAGTATTTACTCTAGTGCAGTGTGTACTTAAGTGCAACCACGCAGCTTTTGCAGCATGCGGCACTATTATTCCCCCTGCCCACCTGATAATATTGCGAGTCTTCAGCGGGATGAGTCCGTGGGGGAACCGGATTAAAGCAGCGGGGGGGGGGGGGGGTTTGGATCGTGATGCGCTCTTAGCCCCGGCCCCCATGACTCACCGGCTTAATTTCCTGACTCTGACCAGCGCGGACGGATGAGAATCAATCTGTATGCTAAGTTTTCCTCCCCGTACTGATCCTGAAAATGACAGCCATTATCCGAGATTTACATTTTATCCCCCCCTCCCCCCCGCTAAAATAATGACAATTAATCATCGGAGGGGGGGGGGATGTCGATAATTACACGGCGAATGGCGAGCGAGGAGTTTGTACTTGGAGAGGCCCCCGCGATCCCGCTAACAGCCAAGTAAAGGGTGTGTGTGGGGGGGGGGGGAGATGACAGTGAAAAATGAGGCTTGGTTCGCATACATGGGCGAACAAACAGGCGATGCATCATAAATAAGTGATTTTAGTTCATCTGTGCGCTAATGTTGCCTCTCTCCCCCCCCCCCCCCCCCCCCGATCGACATTCAAAAGAGTGTGTGTGCGTATCTCCGTATACTTCAAAGTGTTTCCAAGTGACAGCGATAGATTACATGAAAGCGACAACGATCCGCAACAATCCGCTTTGGTGTCTCCTGTCCTGATAGCATCAGTTAAGGAACAAGGAGGCCCCCGAAATAATACAACTAGCTGTTTAAGATGTGTCAGCCTAATGATTTCATATGTCCTCTTTTCTCCCTCTCCGTTGAATGCGCTCGCGGAGGATCCGTCTGATCGCAAAAGAAAGAGATCGGGGCTTTGGTCTTCTTTTAGCGAGATCAAGCTGAGGACATCAAACCGTTTTCCGTGCCGTCCGACGGGTTTAAGTGGGGAACGCGTCATTTGCATCCCTTCCCTTCGGGGATAGAACCGAGCAAAATGAAGGTGAAGATATATTGCGTTGTACCCGTGCCGTATTCCTCAATTTGACAGGAGGACGTCGAGAGGGAATGGTGTCACGACCCGCGGAAGTGAAGAACATATATACCCTGTCAAGGCTCGGAGAGAGAGAGAGAGAGAGAGAGAGAGAGAGAGAGAGAGATACAGATGTGAAACCGACTTCGACGTGGGTCAACATGTTACGGGGCTAATTGAGTGAAAATTGCCTTTTCCTCAAGTACCGACTGTCAATACTGCTGGAGATATACGCCATGACATGATTCATCTGTATTTAACACTTGGTTGTTTTTTACATCGGAAACATCGTTGCTTAGACTATCCAATTTTTAAAAAAAAATATAGGTTAGCAGTTCAATTTCCATGATCGGAAAATGTCACAATGCATCACCATAAAGCATTATGAGATTGTTAAAAGTCATATTTATCCCTGGAGACCCTGATCATTAGTCATTCATGAAGTCGACATATTATTTCAAGTCAAGCGGCTTATAAACTCATAACTTTGTTATAGCAGATTTTTAAAACTTTGATGTATTATGGTATTTTCTGATGTGATTATGAAGTGATTATTATTTCTTATGTTGGCCTAACCCTTACGACCAGATTAAATACATAGCCCCGTGGTAAATATAGAATTTATTACGGTGCCATACCTTATATGTGATGCAATATGATCTTTACTGACATTTACTGATGTGATTATGCTGTGATTATAATATAAAGTGCTTTGATGGGTGTATAATATGTTATGGTGTTGTTTAAAGGTCCATTATTATAATTTACCTCTATTAATATACATATATGATCAAAGATATTTAATGAAGATTAAATTTGATTTTGTTTGAGTGGTTAAATTCTTTTTTTTCCCAGGCAGTTTCAGACTAATTGGCTCCCCTCACTTATGAATCAGTTCACAGCATTTCAGCTGGAAAGCCTCCACTCAGCAGGTTTGCCTCATTTGAATTAGAGGAGCTGCTGTTCTCGGCCAATCGGGGTCCAGTAGTGTGAGGACCTTCAAATCCATTGAATTGAACTGATTCGATTCAACGTAACTACATTTGTTTGCAAAATATCATGAAGAACATTTTTCTTATCCTGAGCCACAGTAGATGTGAAAACATAAATAATGAGAACGGAATGCTATGGCACCTTTAATGCAAAGTGTCACCTACTTGCCAGGCAGTGTCGACCTCTTTGACACCAGATTACATAACAGTTATATTAACTCAGCAGTGACACAGCTTCCTCGCCGTATTGTTCTGCCATCATCTACAGTGATCCAAGCCGTTTCCTCCATACTGCAAATGTGACTCACTCCCAAATCACCCATACGCCTCACGCACAGCACTGGAAGTACAACTCTCCCCGAGCATCTCTCCAGTAACTACAATAAGTACATTTATTCGAGTGCTGTCCTCAGGCTACACTTTTGAGGAGCATGTATGCTTACTTAATAAGGATCTTGCCTTTTAGGGGACTCGGTAGCCTAAAAAAAAAAAAAAGTGTCCTATTTTTTACTTCCGCTACATGTGTCTGACATCTGCTGTTCTGTTTTGAAGAGGAAAAATTTGCTTTAAAAAAAAAAAAAAAAAAAAAAAGTCATAAGTTCACGAAAATGCTGCAATTTTCAAATCTGGACTGGCCAGCTGTGAAAAAAAAAAAACTGGGACCACCAGCTCTTTATAATTATGCATGAAGGACTAAATGCTCCCAAGCACTGAAATACCAGAACTTTATATGACAGACAGACGCACGAATCAGGGCCGATCCATTTATATATATAACCTTTATCATTATTAAGTATTAGTCCCTCTGTAAAGGATTTCCTACTGCCTCCACTGCTGCTGGAACTCTCATCCATGCAGGGCTTACTTCATCTCCCACTCTCACCCATGCTGCTCTTTTCATAAGAGTAACTAATTCTCAGGGGAGCAGCTGCCAAGGTCAAACCCCCCCCCCCTCCCTATACACACACACACTCACAACCCCCCCCATCCATTTTTGTGAGAGGAAGCTGCCGTCCACACCCACCCCACACACACATACACACACCTCACACCTCACACCCCACACCCCCACCCCCACCCCCCCGGTAAGTGTCAGGCCCTGCTGGCATGTCATGAGAAGCGACATAAATCAGCTCGGCCTCGTATCTCATCAGTCCTTGGTCTAGATTAGCAGGTGCAGCCAGGCAAGCAGTTTCCCCTCCAAAAAAAAAAAAAAGCTGGAAGAGTAGTTTCAAACTAGAGGAAATTAGGACACTGTTTAACACAGATCACCCAGTGAACCTGATACTACTACTACTACTACCACTACTACTACTACTAATTACTACTAATAGTAATAATAATACTGAAAGCAAATGTCAAACTCATCAAATAATTTAAAACAAGTAAAAAGCTAGAAGGCACCAGAGGACAAAGGATAAAAATAGGTGGTAAAAAAAATAGTAGTAAAAATAATATGACAGGATAAATGACATAAATCACATAAGAGCAATACAATTAAAACATAAAAATATGTATTAACACAAGGTCAGAAAATACAAGGTCAAAAGCCTGGTTACCTTAAGTCTTAAGCCTAGTAATAGCAGTAGTAGTAGTAGAAGTAGTAGTTGCAGTAGTAGTAATAGTAGTAGTAACAATACAAGTAGTAGTAGTAGTAGTAGTAGCAATAGTAGTAATAGTAGTAGTAACAATACAAGTAGTAGTAGTAGTAGTAGTAGCAATAGTAGTAATAGTAGTAGTGATAGTAATAGCAGTAGTAGTAATAGTAGTGGTAATAGCAGTAGTAGTAGTAATATCAGTAGTAGCAGTAATAGCAGTACTACTACTAGTAGTAGTAGTAGTAGTAGTAATGATTATATAATATATGAATGTATTTAATCAGATAACTATACATTTGTATTGTGACTTTCCTAGGTCAGTGATTCTCAAACTTTTTCATTTCAAGGACCCCTAGTTTTAGTTCTCATTAGAGCCATGGACCCCCATTTGATGAGATGTTGTCTCTTGGACCCAAATCTGAGAATATTTTTATTGTTAGCTATGATTTTGTCCAGAATTCCGTGACTGTCTGTATTTTAGGTAGAGAGATAACAGAGAAACTATGATCAAAACAGTTATTCTTCCACATTCTCTAATTGCGTTAACATCTTGTAAATGAAATAATGCTGAAGTGTAACAATTCGCTGGGGACCCCCTGGAACCCTCTCAACAACCCCTGGTGGTCCCCGGATCCCACGTTGAGAACCGCTGTCCTAGGTGATCTAGTTAGAGCACTGCAGCTCAATGACAGTTAAATAGACTTGCTTCCTCGTCAGTATCAGCGATATTCCCACTCGGTATCAGTAATTTTTGATAGTGTGCAGCCCGAGTATCCCGTTAACGGGGCTCAGCGTCCTAATTCTGACATTTTGACAGACAAAGATGGAGCTTATCTGGCTGGCGAGAGGGGCTCTCTGTCAGTCATCTACACCGCGGTGTGGAGGGCAGACCAGGGGTTCCTCTGATTGGCTTAGTGTCAACATCACCTCTTCCCTCTGCCTGAAGACAGGTTTAACCTCATGCCATTTTATACCGTGTTATTGATATGGCCTCACCTGACACCCTTCTGAAGTAAACCTCTTTTCAATCAGTGCAAACCGCTTGCTTATAATGCTTAAGGCGGCTCTGTTTATTACAAACTGGATGGATGCAGAGTTTTATCATATTCATTTGAAAAATCAGCAAAAACATTACCGTAAGCTCGGGTTTAGCATCCAGCGTTGGAAATATAGACGAAGTAGAAAACAATGCTATCTCTGCTTGGGACCGTGATTTACTTTGGGTTTTCCCCCTTTATTGGGCGTGCAGGTGCGATTAAGTGAATTGCTTCAGCGGGGGGGAAGACGACGGCACAGATCGGCCTGCTGCGGAACTCTTCTTGAGGCACATCGAGGTACGAAGCCGCGAAGACACCTAGAGTGATTCAAATGACTCGCGCTTCTGTTCCGTGTCCATCCATCTCATCCGCGCACCCAGCTGCTTTATCGCGTTTTCGGGGCTCCCGGTGACCAGATGCCGTTAGAGGGGTTGCGTGCCCTCCGCTTCGTCTCCCGGAGATCGGCCCCCACGACTACAGGCGGGCCCGTACGTCATTAAGCGAGCGGAAGGGGGGCCCACCCTCGGGCGTCCCCTACGCGGGTGCCGTGTTCAAGCGGGGTGCCGCGTACAACAACCATCTGGAATGGGAGCTCCCTGCCCTACCGCAAACCCTCCCGCCGACATATCCGCTGATCCCCTACGCCAGTCCGGGAGAACCGACACAAGTGGGGAGTTTTTAATTTGAGTCTTTCCAATTTCATCCGCAGCCGTTTCAGATATCGGTCCGGTTTGTTTTTGCGAGATGCTGAGGCGGTGTGATGCCTCGCTCAGCAGTTTGTGGATTGCTGGAATTTGGTCGAGTGCGAGCGGAAAGCACAAATAGATTTAATAATAAAGAGATTGCCCTTGCCGTTTATTCACGTTTCAAGAATCCCTTAAGTTATTCAATGGCCGTAAGTGCCTGAGAAGCCTATCAAGCCTGATGCTTAATGACGGTGGACTCCTGATATATTTACCACTGTTTTTGTCAAACCCATCCAACAGTGTCCATATGTAAATTTCAGTGGTGAAAAGTAAGTACATTTACTCAAGTACAATTTTGAGGTACTTGTACTTTCCTTGAGTATTTCCATTTTATGCTACTTTGTACTTATACTCCACTACATTTTAGAGGGAAATATTGTACTTTTTACTCCATTACATTTATTTCACAGCTATAGTTACTAGTTACTTTTCAGATCCATATTTTATATTTAAAACATTTGATCATCTTTATAAAATAACTATAAAATAGCATTGTTATAGATTAGACTACCCAAAAGTATAGCTAAATTGTTAAGATTAGCTTCACGTTGACAACTTTAAAATGCTGCTTACATGTACATGTATGTCAATAAATCAGTATTAATATTCCAATAATTTATGAAAAATATAACTCTCTAAATCGGGACAGTTTGCATAATGAGTATGTTTACTTTGAGTACATTTTGCTGCCAATACTTATGTACTTTTACTTAAGTAAGATTTTGAATGCAGGACTTTTACTTGTAATGGAGTATCTTTACATTGTTGTATTGCTACTTTTACTTAAGTAAAAGATCTCAGTACTTCCACCACTGGTAAATTTCCACTCTTCCCAGTTGAAAAAGCCAAAAGATTGAATAGGTGCATTGTGCTTGGGAAGAGCAAATGCCATCCGTATCCAGTGGTCCATAGACAATTATTCTCCACAATCCTATATCGTAATTATCTGTTTTGACATTGTCAATTTCTGCATTCATAAAGCGGCATGACTTTTATCGACCGCTACCGGTGACCAGTAGGTATTTAAACAACAGATCACAGAACAATTGATCCTTTTCAAAATCTTTTTATTGAGATTTTCAACAAAAGTTCCCAGGGTTGGGCAGGCATATTCCACATTGTTACAAAATATACATCAATGTAGTATCATATACTACCCCCTCCCACCCCCTTGATTCAGAACAATTGATCAAAAACCCAATGAACCCCCACAGCCTATATGTCATTTTGCTCTATGGGGCAGGAAAAACCTTCCTTATCGTCCCTTTAAAGAATTCCAAAACCTAAAGTAGACCCTGTTGCCTCTTGAATTCCAAAACCTAAAGTAGACCCTGTTGCCTCTTGAATTCCTCAGTAACAAGATTACAACCCGACTGCAACATTTTAGCAATTTAACTGTGCAGGAGTCAATCCTAGCCGCATAATGTAGTTGTAAAACTTGTTAATCTCAACAACACTGACACGTTAAGCTTCAGCACATTTACGTTTTTTTTCCGTCTGCTGCTGATCCATCCTTTCCTGTTTAGACAAATTGGTGATTGCTCTCTTAATAACATTAATCATGCATTAATGTCATTTACTCTCGGCGCCATCAGGTGCCTCAGGACTAAACCCACTTCTATGTTAAACGGCATCCATAATCAAGGACTCATGAATACGCATAGGGCCCCTCTGATTATACCTCTGAAGATGTAAACAAGTATAATTAACAGTGTGATTATCAACTTTAGAGGAATTAATTACTTTTGATGTGTGAACGTCTTAAGGAGCACCCTTTACTTTAAGAGCCTGTTAGGAAATAAGAAGAAGCTGCGTCCTGTGTGTCATGACCAAGTAATGCAGATCTATGCTCCCATGCTCTATGATGGAGTGGATAAAATGATTAAGTGATGGGTTTAGTGAAACAAATCAAAACAATAGATGCTAGAGATGATCATTACTTATTATTTATATTAGGGTTGGACTGGTATATCAGTTTGCTATTGGCTTTCATTAAAAATCAGATATCAGCCAATGAATGTCATCCACCTCTGATATGATGGATATGATGCAGTTTTTTTTATTACATATTTATTGCAGAATTGATCAATACTACACTGGTTGCCTATGGGAAGCCCTTAACCTAATAAAAAAAACATTCAAATGTCACATTTTGATCAGGTTATAATTATGATTATCATTATGATTATCCTGGGTTTCAATGGAGAGTTTTCGTGTCCCAATGGTCTAAATGATGCTTCAGAGGCTTTTCTACCCTGACAAGAATAAAACCCTGTATACATGTAATTATGTGGAGTTAAAATCATATTTAAAGATATTGTCAAACCAAAAATATCAGTCGACATTGGCCTTTAAAAACCCATATTGATCAAAACCTTATGTCTACGCATCACATCTCGAACTGTCCCAATAACACTACTGTATACATTGTGCGGTATTTAAAGAGTACAAATCAAATGTTGGAATTCAGTGACACGCTACAAATTAACAATGTGACCAGTGCTGCTTCACTTGAGGACAAACTCGAGATGAAATTCTTGATACGTACACAATGTCGCGTAAACCAAGTCTTCTGCTGTGTTTGGAGACATGCGAGCACTTCAACCAGAAGGGCTTGTTCCGAGCAAACAAAGCTGATTTCTTGGTAAAGCCTCGAGTCGCTCCTTGAAGGTTACTGCTAATTGGGACTATTTATCAACACACTCCAGCCAATAGTGACAAGTACATGCTCTTTTCCCTGTTTCTCATTACCACTATCTGTAATGAGGGGAGAAAGTATCTTTGAATTTACATACAAGGGCAAGCCTGGGAAAGCGGAGAAAGGTAGTCGGGGAGCGAGTCGGTCCCGGAATAAAGAATTTGTCATTCTTTGTGGGATTCTTTCGATGCGGAATTGAGGTTGATAGTGTAAGTGAAACATATTTTTTGTTGTAATGCATTGTAATCAACCGCTAACAATACCAATAAAATAAATCCTCGCCAACCAAATTGCCTCTCTCGAAAATTAGGCATTTTCTCTTGTACACATGTGGTTAAGGGAGTCTTTTGACTACTCCGACATTTTGGGAGTTTGGCCCATTGGTCACCTTACCCAATGATGAGAGGATTGGCACCAAAATCATCTCTGTGTCTCCAGTAGTTCTGTCTGGTACGCATGCTAACGCTTTAGCATACAGCATGTGAAGTCGGCTAATCATAGGTGATTAGCGTTATCCAAAGTATGAAGATAAACCTTAGTAATCCAAAATTGGGATTGTTTTTTCATGCTGTTCTGCCCTATGCTGGGCTGGTAGAGGCTTGTGAAAGGACACTTGTATTTATATTGGCAGTGTCTCCGTGTCTAGTGTTAGTTCCAATGTTACAAGCTAATGAAAGGACATGGTGTTCTCAGCTCTGCCTACTTTCATGCCCTCAGAGAAACTTATAGCTGTGAGTAACTGTTGCAAACTCTTTGTGTGAATGTTGTAGATACTTACCTGTAAAACAGTGTAATGATGTCTCAAAGGAATGTCTAGCCAGGGTTAGTTCGTTAGGTACATGCTAATCTAGCTAACGGTGTCTGGCCTTTGTTATGCTAATTAGTTAGTGCGGTTCCGTATGACTACTTTGCACGTCTTAGTGATGCATTGTTTGTTAACGCCTGTTAGGCTAATGAAGACAATTACTTACCTGAATCATTCCTGTGAAAGGAAGTCATTTTATTTAGTTATGGTATCGGTGTAGATGTTCATGAAAAGTTGTATACTTAACAGCCATGTGTGAATGCTAATGTTGAAACACTTGAACAGTGGGTGAAACGTGTATTTTGTATCAGTTTTACAGAATTCTACAACTACAAGTAAACACTCCAAATGAAACAACAGCTTGTGGTGTGGATCTGTTCACTTTCTGCTGAGTCCCATTCATACATGTGATGAGAGCAGAACACATGCTATGGCCTGTAGATTCATAACATCTGAAAACAAAATCTCAAATTTAATATACCTGATGTATATTTTGGAGTTGTATCAGGTAAACGAACACTTATTCAACTGCTGCACTGTTTTTTGGGGGGTTTTTTTAGCTGTGCACAGTCTCAATTGGGACAACTCCTTCTCTGTGTATTCGTGTTCGAAACAATGAGGTTCGGTGTCAGTAAAAAAAAAGTCGTCCTCACCATTAGTGAAGTCCGTTACAAATCAACAGCGCAAAAACTTAAGCTGTCTTGCTAGCTTTGCGCACTTCCTGTGTAAACAAAAAAGTAAAAGGATTTTCTATTTTACCAATCCTCTACACAAGCCTGTCAGATTTAGACACGTCATTAAAATTAACTAACCCTTAGAGCTGCTACAAGTTCTCATTTTCTCACCTGTAGTATTATGCTAATGCATTAGCACGACAGAGCTATCTACCAGAGACACAGAGATGTCTGTGGTGCAAATTCTCTCATCACATATTGGGTAAGCTGTCCAATGGGCCAAACTCCCAAAAAGTCTGTGTAGTTCTAAAAAGTGAAATATAAAAATAATTACTGGCTTGTAAAGGCATGCCCTTGATAGCATCAAAACAAGGGATAAAGTGCGGCTTTATTAAAGGCCCGAAAACCACTGTGACCTTGTGTTACCGCACAATAATAGTTCTGAACAGAAACAGATTGCGATAGGCGGTGGATTTGTGTGGAAAACAGGCGTTCTTATCTGGTAATTATGGCTACGACGCTGGCACATTTCATTCCAATTCGTACCTGCTATCTGAATTGAAACAAAAACACAAAACAGAAAAAAAAAACGGCTATATCTCATCTTAAATCCGAATGTGACATACAGTACGCACTCCGGGCCACGGAGAAACTGTCAAAAAGACGAGCGGAAGGGAATATCCTCGCGCACACAAACCAACACGGAGTCTCATTTGAGCTCTTTTCTTTGCTCAGAGATTACCAGTGCCAGGTTGATTTAATCATCCACATTAACACAGCTAATTAGAATTTCCCCACCGATGTTGCCGGAGAGGACCTTGGAATAGAATTACCTTGAGACGCTGTTTGTCCTCCAGGCCATTGGTATGCAGGGACCGTCCCGCTTCTCAGTGCGCCTGACAAGTCTTATCTTCAGCAGTCGTCCACAGGTGTTCCCTGTCACAGGAGTGTGATCAAAATGCTGTGCAGAGGCTGGGGCTGCAGCCAAATGCTGTTTACCCACCAGATTACAGGCAGGCCTTTTGGGTCCCTGGAAGTAAAGCATCCCCACATACATCTTCACTCTTAATAACGGTAATAGTAACCGGTGGCTGCGTCCTACACACCGGCAAAAGAAATCACACATTTCCATTTCATACGCTTTATTTAAGATTTTGTGGTTTGATTTTGCCTGACAAAAGGATAAGGCACTTGAAAATGTGATAGCATAGCAGAATGTCCAGCATGTCTCCAGTGATGAATTATATTGGTTTGCCAGTATATGGGACTGATATCATACTTTTATTAAAAAAAAAAAATCAGCTATCAGCCAGTCAGTGTGGTCCACCTCTGATATGATACAGTTTGATTGATTCCATATTTATTGTAGAATTGCTCAATATTACACTGGTTCTCTATGGAAAGCCCTTAATCTGGATTTATTCAAATGTCACATTTTGATCAGATTTGATATGCTTTATTATTACCATTATTATTAGTCTCAATGGAGAGTGTGCTATGGTCTAAATGCTGTTTCAGAGGCTTTTCCATCCCTGACAAGAATAATATTCTGGAGGAAACACTGAATACTTGGACTTTTTTGGATCTTTTTTTTGGCATGAAAACAGTCAAATGTAAAGGTACAAAATATCTGCTATCGGCAGCTTCAATCCAAAATATTGGAATCAGCCTTCAAAATCCCATATCGGTTGAACCCTAGTGATGGGTGTCTTCAAAATGTCTTTAAAAATCGACGTTTGGACTCTTGCCATTAAAATAACATCAACTTCTGAACAGTATTTTTCCCTGGCAAATCTCAATCTGAAATCATTCTGTGAAGACAGACAGACACAAAATTCTGCAACTCATCCAAAAGTTTGGATTTTTTTTTTTTTTTTTTTACCTCCTAAACTTTGAAGAGTACCGTGGCACAGATGAAACATCGGAGGCGTGGAGGTTTGCATCGCGCTTTTTCCGATTCCTCAAAGCGGCTTCCATATACAGTCGTAAGGGGAGTCATTTTATCCACCGCTTCTACATGTGTAGCACCCACCTGGGTGACGCAGTACACAGATAGACGCAGTGTGTGTACTATTTCCAGCGATCCTGGCTGGGAATGCGTTGCTATTTCAGCATAAGTGCTCTCCTTGGCAGGTTGACGTGGCTTTTCGCTCCCCGTCTCTCTGCACTGCTGAAAATGTATAATTTGACTGTTTCTGTGGAAATCCGATTTTGGGTCGTTTTATTTTATTTTTTATTTTTTTGCTATCTCGGTGTCAGCGTATTTCACATTGTCCAGTCGATGTTCTTTCCAGATATCCAGTCCGCCTTGATGAAGTATTCCTTTTAGAAGTTTCACCGTCGGGATGCTTTTCTCAGCACAGCGTGGTGATTCATATTTTCTCAGAACAATAGATACAATACCAATCAAATCCAGAAATTGCTTTGGGGCATTTTCGCTTAAGTGTTTTGGCTGGCTCTCAGGTTGAGTTGGTGGAGTGAGAAGAATGAGTGTTATTTTCTAAAACACCCTTTGGTTATTCCATTTGTCAGGCTTTCAGCTGCATGCTGAAAATGTTGTTAAGCGCTGTTTGATCCGGCAGCCAGCTGGTAGACACTGACTAAGGACTGTTGGAGCTGATTACCTTCAAACTGGCACGGCGAAACAGACCCTCCAAATCAGAGAAAATATATTTCATAGCGGGGAGCGTCAGAATTAGCTGAAGATGTGTTACCAAACAGGGGGGAAAAAAAGAAACAAATTAAACTTCAACTCAGCTGTGTATCTTTTAAGTTGACAGATTAGCTGCTTTTTTCTTCAATCAAAGGCATATGGCTCCTGGAGGCCCTTGGAGTTTTTTATCTGTAATAGAGGTATAACATGCTGTGTGCCAGAGATAGAAAATAAGAAAAAAACAGTTTAATATGTTTTTTTTTCCCTTTTATTTATTTATTTTTATTTGTCCCTGTTAAAGAGACTATTAAATTGTCCTAGGAGACAACACGGATGAACTGGGAAGGTTTGCTGATCTAGCGCAAAAATAGGTTATCCGATTGATCTCACTGAGCAATAAAAGAAACCAGAAGGCATGAGGTCTTTCACTGTAACACCCAAACAAACATCAGCTAACTTAAGCTACCGCTATTAGGGATAGACAGATATATCAGATATATTGGGCTGATATTGTACTTTTATTAAATATTGAACATCAGCCAGTAGATTGTCCACCGTCAATATGGTTCCTCCCTTTAAAATGTAGTGAAATGTTAGGAGCTGCTAACCCACCTAAAATAATTTCATTAGTCTGGCTTGCAATGGAGAGTTTTAGTGTCCCATGATGGTCTAAATGTTGTTTCAGAGGCTTTTCCACCCTGACAAGAATACAATTCTGGTATAAAAATGGTCAAATTTTAAAACATTGCATATCCGCCAAAAATATTGCCTTTTGGTGACTTCAGTCTAAACATATCAGCATTGGCAGTCAAAAGCGTAACCGCCATGAATCGCCGCTGGTTCAGGGATTGAAAGTTGAAAAAGGACCATACTTTGATTTGAGAGAAATCAAGAAACAAGTAAATGACATTCTTTTCATACAGTACTAACAGTTGTTATAATTTTAGATGTAAATGTTCTTTGGGAAAGGCCTTAAAATAAAAATCCCCATAAAAACCTCTAAAAAAAAAGTAGCATTTATTCCTATTTTATTCAAAAGGTCAAATTTCCTCCCTACCGTATTTGGTATGATCCTCCATGTCCTAATCATATATAAACAGGGTGGGACATTGGAAAAGACAGAAACACCACATGAAAAAAGACTAACTTTGAATCTGCTAAAACAGAGTTACAAAGAGATGCTTAATATGACTCACACAGGTGAGTCATATGAAGTTGATTGCCAATTAGCAGTAGCCTATGTGTCAGCTTTAAAAGAGATCTGACACCTTTTCAATGTGAGTTCAAAGCAGGGTGAGAAAACTAACAGAGAAGCACACAGTAGTGAGTGCAGATTTGCAGACACATATCAGTCACAAAAACTGCAAAATTATTTAATGTGGCAAGGTGAAAAGTCTATAAACAGTGGAGGCAAGTGGAGGTTCACAGACAGGGATAGATGGACACTTAACATGATAGTTGCCAAACACCACAAAACTACAGACTCAAACATTACTCTGTGACACAGTCTCAGCACAAACCGTACTGAGCTTCACAAAGCTGGTATTTATGGCAGGGCTGCCATTCAGAAACTGCTTGTATCAAAGTCATAACCTGGTTTAAGGAGAGAAAGAACATGGAGTCCTGAGCAGAGGAAAAAGTAATGTTGTCTGTGAGTCTTTCAGCCCTGTTCCTCCATTCAGACAGGTTATGTTCAGGGGAAAAATGAAAGAAGCCTTCAACCCACAAGGTCTGTTGCTAAACTGCTAAACATGGTGATGGTATAACACCATCTGGAAGTTATTACAGTAGGCCTGATGGTTGATCTGAGGCCACTTTACAGGACCGGGAGCAACACTGTTCCCTCATGATATTCCCATAATCCAAGATGATAATGACCCTGCTGGTTTCATGAACAGCGGGACCAAGTTTCTAAGCGGCCTACCATTAGACTGAAGGCTAGGGGTAAAAAAGGAGAAAGCTAAAAAAAGCTACTGAGCTACTGAGAAAATGCAATCTAGCTCTGCTAAATTATCTAGGTTAGCCTAGCAGACATTCCAACCAGCCATACTAGCTAATAGCCATCTAGGTAAGCTAGTTAGCTAGCCTGCTAGCCTTCAAAGTTCATGAATGAATGAAACAGATGTCATTGACATTTATATTTTTTTAATTTATATTTTGACCAGAGTTCCTTCTTATGCTGCGTTCCATTTACCTTGGAAGTCTGAGCTGGGAATGACGTCACACCCGAGTTGACTGCGTTCCAGTACAACAAGTCGAAAAACCAATTAGTTTTTTTTATTTCACGGGGTGGGGGAAGTGGGGTTTGCTCTAGCCAGGTTAGCCATTGTTAGCAATACCGGTTGAATGCATTTGAGGTATTTTGCGCATACAAACACCGTAGCAGCATGTCCACAGATAGAAGTTGGACAGTACTGTGTGTACGACTGATTTAATGAGACACAAATAAGGCAGAAGTGCTAATAAACAGTATATTACTACAGCTTGAGGCGCGGAGCAGCCATCTTGGATTTTGAGGTTGGGGTTGGTGAGGTTCAGGGGGCATTCCAGTTGAAATTTGCGACTGGGAACTCAGAAATTCCGACTTCCTAGTTCAAATGGAATGCACCATTAGTTTGCCAGTTAGCTTGTCAGAACTTGCGTTCTGAAAAACCATTCTTCTTTAGCTCCGCCCACTGAGGTTTAACTCAACCAATAAGATGATTTCTGCCTCCAAGAAAGGTTTGTATAACTAGAACTCCAACTGCCCAGCCATGCCGTAAAATGTGTGACTTTCACAATGGGCTACATCCGCACCGTCTACTGTAAAAATTCAGCAGGGATATCTCTGGTCGGCACTGTAAGGGAGAGCACTCCTCAGCTGGGTGATAAAGGGTAGCCGGGGCAGGTGGGCCACTCCGTCATTGTCACATGTGGTTACTACAATCCCTGTCACATGAAGCCTCTCCATCTCGATGTGTCAGAGCTGTCAACATGTCACATCAGAAGCAGTCAGAGGACACGGTGCTTTTTTTTTTTTTTTTTTTTACCACGCATCTCGACTCTTGGGAATTCTGTATAAAATGAAGCGATAGTCTAGTTGTAGTCAGTGTAGATTCTATCAGGTTATTTCTTGATGTGTTCCTACTAAGGCATCATTTGAATGAGCACTGTCACAACATGAAGCAACACTCACTCACCGTGGGGAAAAAAAAACCGTTTGGGCTTTCGACACGATCGCATTTCCATCGTCTCTGTCACAAAACAGAAGGTGGTGCGAAACATAAATATGTATTACAGTATATCTAAGGTGAGGGTTTACGCTTTCGCCGCTCTGTATGTCCGTCTGTAAGGTAATTTTGAATTCACCATGCCGCTGTTTAATGTTGGAAACCATTGGTGGTGACAGAGCCCCTAGGCAGCCAGGCATGAGATGGCATCAGATTGCTGGATTACTTGTGACATTTTGGGGCTATTGTTTTCACAGCTCATAAGGTACCTAAATCAAGTTTCGACATTTCACACCTGTAGCTGCGAGGAAACGGGCCGTGCTCGCACTATATTTTGTTTGCGGAAACAAGACACGGAGGAATAAGGCGCGTGTTTGTGTGTGGAGCGTGGAATGAGAGCCAGAGAGCGACTGCATATGAGAGAGAGAGAGAGCGAGATTAAATAACAAATGAAAACAAGTAAGATTGTGGGTGTGTGTGTGTGTGTGTGTGTTGGGTGAACTTTTCTTAATATACGGGATCAGGGAGGAATGGTAATGTGTTTAGAAGCTCGACTCTGTGTTGCTGATTCAGAGGTCAGAGCCAAGTTAGTAGAAAAAGTGCTGCCTGGCTTTCTGGGCTACAGCCTGTGAATTCGTGTGGACTGTGAGAGTACTGGGAGACAGCTTGAATGGGCAAACAGGCTCGACTTGATTATCGAAAAAATAATTTATTCACTTGCAATTCAGCCACGATGTTCAGCAAACTTTTTCAAGTAGGGTTTGACTGAAATTAGAACTTTGAACTCCGATAGTTTTGTATTGAAGTAGCTCATGCCCGACATTTTGCGTCTTTGAATTTGAGTATTTTCTTGCTAAATAAATCCCAAAAAATTCCAAGTATTCAGTGTTTCTGCCAGAGTTGTATTGAATTCTATTGTATTGAAAAGCCTCTGAAACAGCATTTAGACCATCATGGGACACTAAAACTCTCCACTGAAATCCAAGATAATAATAATATGAAATATGTTCATGCATACTCTTCTGGAATCCAATCAAAATGACTAATTAGAATCAGTTCAGGTCTTCCATATGGTTGAAATCAATATCACAATAATCATAAGGATTTTTCTCTATCAGTATATATCACGATATGGTTCATGTGTGCAAAATCACGTTAAATAATCAAATTAATGTTCATCTCATTGAACCGAATAGTAATGTATATATTATTCCCACCATATCTCATTTTATGGGAGTTTTTAAGTAAAATTTGCTTGTCATCATCATCAATTTAGACAGCAGAAATGTGTGTCATGATATTAAAATATCTTCACATCGTCACAATATGATTCCACTGAAAGATGATAAACCATAATATTGAATTATCCAGCCCTATGACAACCAATGCAGTATTGATCAGTTCTACAATATGCAATTAATCAAACTGCATCATATCCATCATATCAGAGGTGGACAACACTGACTGGACCAGATCTACACCTACTCTACAACTCACAAAAATTGTACAAGTGAAAACTGGCAAACACAAACCAAACAAACTTGCAAACAAAAATGATGTTGCAAAGAGTCCAAGCTCCCCTAGGTCTGGCTAAGGGTGATAGCACTCTGCCGCTGAGCAAATGCCTGGAAAGGAAGAATCAGAGTACTGTTGCCAGTCAGAAAGCTCTCTTAAAAGCCTCGGCAGCCTGGCACAAAACACACCGAATTCATCTGAGAGAGGTCAAGGACTCCAAAAACACAAGATCCTGTTTAAAAAAAGAAATAAATAAATAAGTAGGGCTGGGAGACGCGATTGCGAGCTTCTGAGATTTTCACGCTCTACATGACACATCACGGTCTACCACATCGTGCAGCTTCCATATGGTGTCATGACATAATTTATGTCTTGTTTAGACACAGTGTGACTGCTGCGGCACTGGAGTAGAGGCTCATTTTTTTTTTTTTTTTTTGGAGTCAAAGAAACACGAGTATTCTCCGACAAGCCACGTCACCGGCACATAATTACCCATTCGAAGATCTCAATTTCACTTAGAAACAGCTTACTTGTTAAGGGATTTCATGACTGCATAACGTATGGGATTAGATCACATCCAATTCCTCCCGCCGTGATGATTTGCAAGTCAAATCGATCTGAAAGGCATGCATGCATGCGCAGGACCTGTAAGTGTGCATTAACTCCGTGATTCTCAACCTTTTTCATATCAAGGACCCCTAATTTAGTCCACATTTGACCCCCATTTTATAAGATTTTGTCTCTCAGACCCAAATCTGAGAATATTTTTATTGTTAGATATGATTTTGTCCAGAACTCCATGATTATCTGTATTGTAGGATAACAGTGAAACTATGATAACTACAGTCATTCTTTTACATTCTTTAGTTCTCTAATTGTGTCAACTTCTTGTTTTGTAAATGAAATAATGAAGTTTAACAATTAAAAAAATTTGCTGGGGACCCCCTGGAACTCCCTCAAGGAACCCTGGTGGTCCCCGGACCCCACGTTGAGAACCACTGCATTAACTCATATGTCGAGTTCACGCACTATATTGTGGTCTCATATTTGGAACACATAACGATAGATGGAAGTCACGATAAATTCCGTCACCTACTTTCATGTACTACTTTTTTGAATTTTCTCAGTAACCTTTCAGGGAGCGTGAGCTATCAAGCTCGTAGCTCTGTGAAGTGGTTAAATAACGACGAATAATGGCTCGCGATAAACGCCCATCACTGGAATATTGTCAAAGCCCAATGTTCTCCTGCCAAATATTAAGTAGCAGAGCAGTAGCGCCAAACGAGACAAGGACACTCGCGCTGCCATAAAGGTAGGGCCACGAGATTTGCCAAGGGGAGTTTGCGAGCAATACATAATGCAATCGCCAAAATGATAACAACTGGGCGAGGTGTTCCAGACATGAGTGCGGAAGCCCTGGCACCATCCGCATTCACTTATTAAAAGAAAAGTCCAGAGCCCCAGCAGTCATTAGCAGTCTGTCTCAATCTTCTTGCTACAAACAGGTCTTGTCCTTGGGTGAAGCACAAGCAGAAAGTACTTGTGTTTTCGTTAACGGATGTGACAGGAAAACACAGCTTGCGCGCCATGTTGCCGGGCTCGAGACGCCTTTGGCACGCGAGCCCTTAGTTAACCAGCCGCAGATTATTGCCGGCCTCTGGGAATGGCATAAAAGCAGCGTTAGCGTCGCTTGAACATCTGTTATTGTCATATTTCAAAACCCGTTGTATGCTTTTGTTACATTGATGACAGGGATATCGGTCAATTTAAGAGCTCAGATATCTTCCTGTGGCGCAGGGCACTTCAATCAATATTGGCGAACGTAAACAAGTCTCCCACGAAGCCAGAAATCAGACTTATCTGTGTGAGGTCGGTCCGCAGGCTGGAGCTGCGCCACTGACAATAAGAAACAGCCTGACTGTTTTTTTTTTTTTTACAACAAGAGCAGATTTACTTCATAGCGGTGATAACTGTTCTGAACCAGAAAATACATCCATATCTTCAGAAATTCACCTTGAGGGTTATCACTGCCACTCTGTACATCCTGTTAAACTGAGTTTATTTGTGGACTGATGTGGCATCGTAGATTATTTAATTTCAGGTTAGAGTGATAAATCGGTTTTGACAATACCGGCCTTTTATTAAAAGTCAGATATCAGCCAGTCAGTGTGGTCCACCTCCAATATGATTGATATGATGCAGTTTGATTACATATGTATCGTAGAATTGCTCAATACTACAAGTACACTGGTAGTCTATGGGGAGCCCTTAACCTGAATTAATTAAGATTACACACATGCATACATGAATATGTTTTATTATTATCATTATCCTAGGCTTCAGTAGAGTTTTAGTATCCCATGATGGGGTAAATGCTGTTTCAGAGGCTTTTCCACCATGATAGGAATACAATTCTGGGGAAACACTGAATTTTTGGGTATGCATGAGAATTATCACATTTGAAGATGATGAAATTTGGCACAAAATAGAAGCTATCGGCAACCCATTGGCGCTTCTGCGGACCAGTCTGCAGACCAGATCCCAGTTTCAACCACAGCGCCCACGGAGCAGTTGTGGGGTTCAGTGCTGTGCTCAAGGGCACTTTGGCAGCGGTGGCAGGCCCCCATAAAACACAACGCCAGCCATCCTCCAGTTACTACTCTGTCAGTGTAGAGAATGAAAGCAGCCACCTGCTGGTTAATGGGGAGTCCCTCTACCTCCAGGCCAACCTGCCACGGAGTGGAACGAAGGCTTCTTGCGGTAGGGGGAAGAGTACTGAATGTTGACACCGACTGAACTGCTGTAAGGCACTGGAAGAAAAAAAGTGAATATTTCCCTCAGAGATGCCAAAAAACAACACATACAATTCATGTAAACACACTTTGTTCCAATATTTTTTTTTATGCCAATTTGAATACTATTTTTGCAGCCTGGTCTCACGAAATTTGGTCAAATGAGCGTGATGTCTTAAAATGCAAATGTTTTTCTCCATGCACGAAAAGTGAGAGAAATGCGTTTCCCCACCAGGAAAGGATTACATGAAGGAGGCATGACTACACGCAGAAAAATAAAGGTGCAAACTGGAACCGAAAATGATTCTTCGGAGTGACGCCATAGAAGAACCATTTCTGGTTCCACAAAGTACCTTTCATTAAGTAGACTTCTTTGGTTCTTTAAAGGAATAGTTCACCCAAAAATGAAAATTCTGTCATCATCTGCTCACCCTCATGCCAAATGAAACACAGGTGAAATTTGTTAGTCCATATAACACACAGGGAGGTTGCCAGCACAACTTGGTAGCAGCCTTCTCCAAAACAACTGAAGTCAATGGGGACCTGTTCTTTAGAGCTCCAAAACAAAAACTGTGAATAGAAAGACCTATACACCATTATTTGTTGCAAATCAATCAGCTGTAGTTAAGATTTGCACTAAATGATGGTGTAAATATACTGTAGGTCTTTTTGGAACTCTGAAGAACTGGTCCCCACTGACTTCAGCTGTTTTGGAGAAGGCTGCTATGGAGTTGTGCTGGCAACCTCCCTGTGTGTTATATGGACAAACTTCACCTGTGTTTCAACTGGCATGAGGGTGAGTAGATGATGACAGAATTTTCATTTTTGGGTGAACTACTCCTTTAAAGACTTCTTTAAAGAACAATTTCTGTTCTCGTTTGCTTTATCTGCCCTCATATAGCCTCATTTGCAATTGCACAATATGTACTATGGAGGGGTTTGGTTGTTTTCCACATTTTCCATCACCCACAATCCAGTAACTAAGAATTACGAACCTTCCCAAAGGTTCCCAAAACCTCCCAAAACGATCCCAAAGTTTGGGATAGGTTCCTGAAACGTTCTTTCTAATGGCTCTTCTATGGCGTCACTCCAAAGAACCATTTACGGTTTTGTATTTAACCTTTATTTTTCTGTGTGTAGGAACAAGAAACAGAAACAACAAGTAGTTTGACGTTGGAATAGTGTGGTGGAAAGTAAGGGTGTGGAGGTCGGGGCGGTAGATGGGAGGATACATTTACCTTCGACTCCAACGACCCGCAAGTTCCTGAGTTCGTGCTCATTATGCAAAAATTCCGAGATATATTCGTAAGGCGAGGGATAGATGTGTGATGATCAGTCGCGCTCCTTTGTGCCTCGGGCTGCAAGGCCTGAACTGACCATGCTAAGCCCCAGAGTGACACAATTGGACCCGACCAATGTTCAAGTCAACAACCGTGGATGACTGGCAGCCAAAGAGGGCACAATAGCCTCTCAGCACCTTGAGCATTGGCCAGGCTCATGATATGATAACGAGGTACGCGGGGCTTTTATTCGCACCTCGCTCTCCCGCTCTCTCCCTCTCTCTCTCTCTCTCTCTCCGAGATCCCGGTGCCAGGGGCGTTGTTGGCTCGCGATCACTGGCGACGGCAACCTGGCAACGGCAACATCTCCGCTCCGCCGGAAAAACCAACGAAGCCGCATCTGCGAAGGGGGGTGTCTCGAGGCCCGAGGCGTTGTCATAATGATGCGGCGAAATTGACGGCTCCCTTTTAGGTCCTCTTCCTTCTTCCCCCCCCCCCCCCCCGCCAGCCAGCCGAGGCCTGGGCGCTTCCTTTTTTTTTTTTTTTTTTTTTGATGTCGCGCGATTTGATTCACTCGCGGGGGGACAAGCGCCCGAAATATCAACTCCGACGTCGGAACATTCCAGACAAGTCCAAACCGAGAACAGTGGGGTTCTTTTTTTTTTTTTTTTGGCATTTGTATTGCTTTGGTACACACTTCTCGAGAGGTGCATTTCTTTTTTTTCCTTTCCCGAAATAGAAGAGATGAGGACGCGCAATGTTTGCCGTCCTGGAAATACGTTCCCCTCGGAAATCCCCAACATGAGACAAACAAACATCCTCCCCGCGATACATTAGCTATTCATTCACATTTGCATGGTTATGTCGGATGCTGCCAAGGCTCACTCTCTGTGCAATGCTAATCAATTCCTGCAGCGGCTGGATAAGACCACTGCACCCTCCCTTTGAGCGAGAGCCAACACTAATATGAATGACTCATTTGCAATGTAAAACAAGATCAATTAGTAATCCAGCATGGAGGGTGCATGCAAACCACCCCTTAACCTAAAATATAAAAACCTGTTTCTTGAAATGACGGGGTGTTGTGTGTTTTTTTTTCTCATGTCTAACAGGATTACACAGCTATGCATGGGCATACAGTGAAGTGGATTGTCAGTGGATTGTGAGGCTGCAAAGGAATCTGTTTCCCTGTATTTTCCGACAGTAAAAGAAAAAAGACAAATGCATTGTACAACTGACTCCAAACGTCTTCTAAAGTCATTTCAGACCTTTCCTATAGACGCTATATTGAGGTCACCGCAAATATGTCCCCCGTCAAACGTTTTTGAATGCGTCAAGACCTTTGCACCTCCAATTTGGGAAAAAAAAAAAAGCCGTCGCACCGGAGACCTTGCGCCGCGGCAGGACTCACCGCTGCCCTTCTCTGTCACTCTTTATCTCCCTCCCCCCCCTCCCCCCCTCTCTCTCTCTCTCTCTCTCTCTCTCCATCCTTTCTCTCCTCTCCGCCGAGCGCCGCCGTCAAGCGAGCAGCACCGGAGAGAGAGCGAGAGAGAGAGAGAGAGAGAAAAAAAAAAAGATTACTCTTAACACATAATTCAAGATGCAGGGGTTGAGGACCTCATTTGGGGAATATTGCATCTCTTATCCCGTATTCCAACTGAGCACAGTGCTTTTCTCCTTTCAGCCCTTTTGTGTGGCGCTTACCAGCCAAATGAAAACAGCTGTCCTACTCTTGACTGTCAGGACCGTTTAATTATCTTGTTAAGGCAGAAAAGGGGATTTTTTTTTGGTGCGCTATGATCAAAGTGCATATCATTGGAGGGATTGGGGTAAATTCCCAAAGTCATATCTGCGAGCTCCCCGGATGCTCCCTGGGCCTTCGGTGCTTGTAATGGCACTCTAATGGGGAGTACACACTGCCATGCCTCCGGCCGCTAAGCCCCTATGCATAGATATTTATTGCGGGGCCCTTAAGTGTAAAGTTTTACACATAAATGGATTTTATTTGATTATGGCCATAATGACTTTTACACGGCACTGTAAAGTCCGGTGGACTAATGAAACGTGATTTGCCCTCCATTTAAAATCTCAGAAGATCCATTAGCTCCCTCTGACCTTACTTTACATTTCACAATAGTTCTGTAATTGGTGTCATTTGATAGCCTGTACCAAATGGTAGTTATATGAAAATGTTACCCCCCCCCCCCAAAGTCACAATTTGCATGCCGTGGACACAGGTTGAATCGTTACAGGTTGCCCTTCGGTCAACCGACGCCGTTTTCACACGCTCATTTTGTATTCGCTTCTATTGTACTACACATCATAAGTGGATTATGCCGTCCGTCGCCTTCCCCGGAGCACTGTTTGAGGAGGCGCTGACTCGGCAAAACAAAACAAAAAAAGGTAGGAGGGCCACTGTCTGCTTATCAGCCCGTCGCGTACCCGCTAACCGTACCTCGCTTCCCCACCAAATCCTCCAGGACTCGCATTATCGAGGGAGCGCACAAGCGTTAATATTGTAATATTATTATGTGCGCTTAATATGGACAAACACAAGTCCGCCTAAAACTGCTACAACAGTATAAAGCTCCAAGGTTCTATGTGACGCATTGAGCTTCTTTCTCCGGATCAAATGCATTCATGCCAGTTAAAGGCATTCTACTTACCTCCCCCGCCACCTATGATGAGTGGTTAACAATTCTAAGAAGCATTTATACAATGGAAAAAATTACATATAACACTACAGAGGAAATCTTTATAGACAGATGGACACCACTAATGGAGGCAATGGGGGAACATTGGGATTGATAATGGAACGAACACTTGGTAAAGAACTGGACTGCAGGTGATGCTCTGAGGTAGTCTACTGCGGTGGTTCTCAATGTGGGGTCCGGGGACCACCAGGGGTCTATAAGGGGGTTCCAGGGGGTCCCCAGCAAACTGATAAATTGTTAAACTTCAACATTATTTCATTTACAAGAAGTGAACGCAATTAGAGAATGTAGAAGAATGACTGTTCTGATCATAGTTTCTCTGCTATCTCTCTACCTGCAATACAGATAGTCATGGAATTCTGGACAAAATCATATCTAACAATAAAAATATTCTCAGATTTGGGTCCGCTAGAAAAATTATAATCAAATGGGGGTCCGTGGCCCTAATGTGGACTAAATTAGGGGTCCTTGATATGAAAAATATTGAGAATCACTGGTCTACTGTGTCTTCTTTAAAGTGAGACAAAATAAACAGGAAATTTTATTTTTTTATTTTTTGATAAATAATATGGATATTTTCCTATGTATATTGGACTGAATATGTGTGTCTATGTAAGGTGAACTTGTATATAACCCATGTTTAGTTTAGTTTTGATCTGTTTGTGTTATTTACGTTGGTTATTTTCAGTATTGTTATTATTTTTTCAAGTTGTTTTGATTTATTTTTATACATATTTTCATGTTGAATTGTTCGGATATCTAAAACTCTACAAAAATTGTAACCCCTTGTAAAAGGAAACTGTCAGCCTATGTTGAAATATTTTTGATGTAAAAGGGGATGTGAGAAATAACCAAATAAAAAAACAAGGCATTCTACTTGTAGTCATTGCATTGGTGATGCTTTTATCATGTGTTCTACATTGCAAAGGCTATTGGAGAAACAAGCTTCCAAATAATGATATCCACTCGTGGGCTGTTGAGATAAAACATAATGGACTTTTACAGGTGCATTAAAGCACATTAGCTGTCACTGTGCACACACACTCTCGCCGTCGCTTTTCTCTGTGTGTGTGGGGGGGGTACATCTCCGTGCATGTAGCGCATGTCGGTGTGTGTGTGTGTGTGTGTGTGTGTGCACTACTGCGTATGTGAGAAGCCTGATAAAGACTGGCTGGAGTGCTGCTGAGGTGTGGAGTGCTGCATCCTAATGTGCTCCGGTGAGCGTGTGATGGAGCAGTAACGCTCTGTGACGCTCTGGCCGCCGCTCAGCTGAACATGAAATGAAAATGCGGTAACATGAGCCGAGGTCCATTTGAAGGAAGGCAATGCAATCTTTGCATCAGCGCTGCATCACATTATGGATTATAAAGCACCGGGGGGCTACATTTTCTGCCGTTTGGTGCGGGTTTTTCGACGGTTTGCTTCACCTTGTTTTATTGGGGTGAGCGCTTGATCATATGATGGTTTATAGGTTTTTGCAAAAAGACCTGGTTTGCATGGTGGCGTTTGCATCCCACAGAATCATAAGCTCAATTCCAAGCACCTGGGTCCGGATTCACAAAACCCTCTTAAGAAAAAAAATCTTCTCAAGTGCCATTTTTTTCTTAACTTTAGTCTTAAGAAAAAAAAAATAGGAAAAACTGCTCTTCTCAAAATCAGTTCTTATATATTTTCTTAACTTTCTTTTTATGTTTCTTCCTAAGAAAAAACTTACGAATAAATGATATTCTTGAAATGAAAGTTCTCAAATTTGTTCTTGATTTTTTTCTTAACTTTAAGACGGCCCTTCACCTGTCTTAAAACTCCTACAGTGAAAAGGTAAGCCTCTAATATCATATATTTAAACACATTTTAGACAAGTAGGTTATAGTTCAAAGTCTTCATAGGTTCCCCTATACCTAACATTAAGATGAACATTTATTGTTGTAAAGCTTTATTTGGTGTAGGGCCAGGTAGGCCTCTGTCTCATGTTTATTGAAAATAAGCTGCAAATTTTACAGTTACCAACAGCAACCAATGTTTAAATCTTTGCTCTAGTTGCCCTAAATAGGTTTTTCCCCAGTTGTTTTGTAGATGGAAGCACTTTGGGTTGCCTCCTAGCCTTGTCTCCTAGCCTCCTAGCCTCCTAGCCTCAATGGCAGTAAGCCTAAAGTTTATTAACCAGAATTAATTCAGGCCCTATTTTGAGAAGTTCTTAAGAAAATTAAAGAAATTTGTAAGAAATGAGACTGTTACTAAGAAAATATTGAGGAATTGCACTGAAGAGCCTTCTTAAGAACTTCCTAAAATTTCCTCTTATGTCATTTCTTAACATCTATCTTAAGAACACATTGGTGAATCCGGCCCCAGGTCCAGCGGAGTTTCAGTTAAGACCGAGTCAAGACCGAGACGAGAGCAAATCAAGTTCTGTCCAAAACCAAGACCAAAACAGCCAATGAATCATCTCTTCCAAAATGTGAACATAAAGAGTTTCTTGATGAACAGAGACATAGATTGATCTGCAGTACCTCTGTGCTCTACCCTTCCACATCCAGCGAATCAATGCATATAGGAACAGACAAGTCAATGCAGAGAAGTTTGAGGACCAAGGTTGAAATCCCTTAAGTTTGTTGGGGAAAAAATAATCCAAAAAATCGATAAAATTACCCACTTTTTCCAAGTTTAAAGGGTAACTTCGGTATTTTTGGATTACATTGCAGCCCGTTTCGCGGCTGCCAGCTGAAGCGATCTCGCTCAATACTGGACCAATTTCAAAAATTGTTGTCCCCATTAGTTACTTAGACACCCGCAGTTGGGAAAATAGGGTCCAGGTTGAAAAATACCGAAGTTACCCTTTAAGGCAGGGAAAAGTTGAGTCAACACTCTGAGACTGAGACGAGTCCGAGTCTAAACAGACGCAAGTCCGAGAAAAGTCCAAGATAGGGCTGAACGATTTTGAAAAAATATCTAATTGTGATTATTTTGACTGATATTGCAATTGCGTTATGATTTGCGATATTAGAGGGAATGATAATTTTTACATCACTATTCTCATTTTCATTGAAAAACGTATTAAAATGACTATGGTGTGATTTTTGCGGGGATCTGTACCAAACAAAGATGTTTTCTTAAGTCTGTAGAATATGATGTGTAGGCCAGGACATCTCTGCAGCACCACAATATTTCATTTAAAATGGTATTTTGACACACATTTCGCCTTTAACAAATATTGCGCCTCCTGTGATTTGAAAATTGCAGTAGGCCATTTTGCGATTTCGATACAATGTCGATTAATTGTTCAGCCCTAGTCCAAGATGTCAGAAAAGTGGTGGGACTTCAATGCTACAGCCATGATTGTCATACTGAAAGGCAAACTGCCAACACCCCAGCATGCACAGGCAAGAAGAGATCATCCCGCTCTAATAATGCAACTGCTTCCTCTACATTGGCAATAGGCCGCTTTCATGCCACGCTAAGCTCATATGTTCAATTATTAAACCCAGATTGTTATTTGATCCTATTCAGTGGGCGCGTTACCTCTCTTGGCATGGATAAGGCCTTCAGCCGAACGGCGGATCATAGATGGGAGAGAAAGGGGGGGGGGGGGGAATCAACCCATCAAAGTCCCACCGTGGCCCCCTCGCTTCCCTTTGAGGAACGGCTCTGAGCTCTCCCCCCCCACCCCCACCCCCCCACCCCATTGATGTAGAGTGAGCCGAGGCGCCCCGCTGCGAAGCCATCACATAGGTGTCAGGGGCGCAGACGTGGTCGGATCTGTGGCACGCCGCCGTGTCACCCCCGCCGCACAATACCCGGGGAACTCGGGGAGGCGCCGTACTTATCTATTCCCGCTTTTTAAAACGGAGTCAAATACGATAAGCGTTGTTTTTTCGCGGGGGGGGGGGGGCCCCCTCCGTTTGATATTTGCATTTCAAAAAAGCGACCGGAGCGCGTGTGTGTGTGTGTGTGTGTGTGGAAGTGGAGCAATCGATCGCGTTAATATATGGAAATTTGATAATCACGCACCGATTTGGTTTGCCGCATAAACAGCAGCGACGACATATCGGGAAATTCAAAAAGTAGCACCAATTTCCCTCCCTTGTTTCTGTGTGCCATTTTCTTCTCGGTTCACATTTGGTGTAGACGAGAGAGCGGAAATGACAGAGTTTTGACATTCTGGATTGCAAAGAGAGGGGGGGAGTCAAGCTGTGCATAAATGGCTGCTTATCAGTAGGAAGTGCTGAGGCGTAGCTGCGCGGTACGTGGAGGCCCTGGCAATGAGTTCCTCTCCTCTCTGCAGACTGCTCTTCCTGGTGGGGTTGGCTAGCCACTCCATCGCCAGCCCCCTTTCTCAACCAACAGCAAATCAAAGATGAAAGGTTTCTGCTCACTGTGGTAATTAAAAAAAAACCCAGAAAAAAACCCCCACACAGTTCTGTGAAGACCCTGGTCAGATGGATGAATAATTTTGCTGGAAAGACTACACACAGTCGAGAAACGGGTCGCTCTGATGTTTCATTGTGTGTGTGTGTGTGTGTGTGTGTGTGTGTGCATGTTTCCCTCCAACGTGATGAGGAGAAATTAGAGATTCTGGTGCTTTCCTTGATTTTTGTACCGCCACATGTGGGCCCATTTCAGCTAATGGGTGCAAGCCTACAATTACGCAGTCAGCTCAGTAACAAGCCGCTAATTGTGTTAATAGTCTGTGATCAGGTGTTAACGTTGCAGATACGACATCAATCCCCCAATCGAGAAACTGGGTATGGCAAAGTGTGCGACTTGAAATATACGGAAGCCACTGCTGTATTGTGTACCTTGGAGCACAGCCTTGTTTTGTGTGCTAACATAAAATGTTTCAGCAAAATCGCTAAAACTAGAATATGGCCTAATGTAATGTAATGTGCTCACAGATTGGTTTTAGTATTATCTTTCCCTTCTAGCAGCCTAGGGTAGAAGTAATGAATTGCATTTACTGCAATTTAGTAGCTTTTTGTGTACTTTTTTTACTTTTTGAAGTCAGCAATACTTTTACTTTGATACTTTGCAATATTTTAAATCTCAGTTACAGAGCACAAACATTGTGGGCTTAGAATTGCATCATAAATTGGGTAAAAATATCTGCATCAAACACACACAAGCATGTGAAGGAAATGTTAAGCTAACTAACTGTAGTATTAAATATTACCTTTGTGTTAGCCTGGTTGTTGTCTAGCTGGTTCGCTAGCCTTGCTAGCTAGCTGGATAGCTAAAAGTAATATTAGCCTACTACACTGATGTTTCTTTTGCTGAGTAATGGAGATGGATTTTTTTTTAAATGGTCACAGATCAAATAAAAACATTAATTTCAGAATCTTACTGGTATAACACCAGGTGCTCATCTGTAATTTCTGTCACTCACATGGCTCCATATTTGGGTAACACTTTACAATAGGGGTACACTAAGTTAAGGGTTAGTTAATGCTTAATAAGCATTAACTAACCCTTAATTAACAGTTAACTAATGTGTAATTTACTAATGGTGTTAATGTTAACTAAGATATTAATTTATACATTATTTAATAGTTTATAAAGATGACTATTAAATAATGTATAAATGAATACCTTAGTTAACATGAACACCATTAGTAAATGATTACCAGACACATTAGTTAACTGTTAATTATTGTAAAGTGTTACCTATATTTGTAATGCCCGATGCAGCAGCTCCTGCATTCTTTTCCACTATTTCCTCTATTTTTCTCATTGTCCTGGCACCAAACTGTGCTTATTGTTTGTTGTTTGGGTGAGTTGGGTGTGTGTCTTTATTGTAATTATTGCATAATTATTATTGAGTACTTATTGCGCTCTTGTAATCCAGATGCCGGGTGCGCAAATCAGTAATGAAACACCAGAAATCAATCTAGACACGATTAAAAAGACCCCAGAACATCAGAGTTACTTCAACAGTAGTTTTACTTCTTCTTACTTAATTAAGCAAAGTAATAATACTTCTACTTGAGGTGGATATTTTGGTAATCTCACCACTCCTGTATCCGAATAAAAAAAACCCATCAGGGAGCATTCAGGACCGGCGCTCCCTCTAAGCTGATAGCTTGGTGACGTCTAATAATTTAGCACAGTGATTAATAATAATATCCTGTCAGTCATCAGCCATTGCTCCACTGTCCCAAGAAATGTAGTCGTTTTAAAGCAGGTTTGGACGTTTTGCCGGCAAATGATATTAGATGCAGGGACTTAGCTTGGGGTTTAGTGAACTGACACCCGCGGAGAACTGCATCATCGGATGAAGGTGATCACATAATCATCATGTTTTTAGTGAATCTGCCTTTCCCCCTTATGGGATAACTGGACTCCATGCTAAAAATCCCGCCATAACATAATGATTCACTGTGGTGGGATTTAATGTTTGTGCTTCCTTTAATTGTACCATACCCCCCTATATCTCCCATTACTCTCTCAGCCTGCCACCCCTCTCAGCTCATCTATAATTCAGTGCAAGTGCGCTCCTTGACACAGCGCAATTAATTAGTCTTTTTGTTCATTAAAGGCATGGCTTTTAGAAGACCATCATGTTTTATTTTTGTTTTAATTACTTTGTGCTTTGGCAGGCTTCTATTTTCAAGATGTATGGAAGGCAGGGCCCCGACCACTATCCAATTAGAAAGAGATATACTTGTTTATCCGTCCAGATTGAGGAGAAAGGAACATCAAGTGTGGCTTCGGAAGGGGGCGAGTGTCACACTGCCAATCTGATATTCATTTTATATGGGATCTAATGCGATTTACATACCGTCGAAATGATCTTCAATAGTGCTGGGTCAATTGATTTTCCATTCAGTTTTAACCTACCAAGGGGCCTCATGATATATGAGTTTCTACTGCACAGCCATTTTGACTTGACTTGACTTTTATTAATTCATGCTTGCAGTAAGGAGTACTGAAAGCAGCGCAAAATTTTACATAAAAAATCGTGAATATAAACAAATAATAAACATCAAAAGAGCACATTTGTACACATGAAACAAGACAAAGATGAAAATATAAAGATTAAAAAGAAATTAAAACATCAGCAGAATGAATTTTGAAGAAGTATATACTTTTATGTATTCACTTTTACATGTATATATACTGGACATACAGTACTGTGCAAGTCTGAGGCACCCTAGATTTTTTATATAAATTTCTTAAAAGTCTTAGATGTTTATTTGTTTTCTGCATTAGTGTGTCAGTAGACTGCTGTTTATTGTACATTTTTGTTTATTTATTCAGAAACTTTTCATTTCATTAGTTTTGAAAGCATCTTTGCTTTATGGATTTCTTTGACATATGCCTAAGACTTTTGCACAATACTGTATATAATTATTTTATTTTATTTTATTTTTTTTTTTAAGACTTCTGACACAAAATGGCTACCGACATGTCATGATTATGGGTGAGGAGTTGATGTGCCCACGAACACACTGCATAAATATCAATGCTGTTAATGAAATGACATGCCAGTAGCTTCAGCTATGACCAAATGCATAATTCTTTGTGCATAATTGAAACTGAATGTCGCTGAAGTTCACCCACAACACAAAATGTCTTTATATCAGTTAACACTTTACAATAAGGGTCACTAAGTTAAGGGTTAGTTAATGCTTAATAAGCATTAACTAACCCTTAATTAACAGTTAACTAATGTGTCTGGTAATCATTTACTAATGGTGTTCATGTTAACTAAGGTATTAATTTATACATTATTTAATAGTCATCTTTATAAACTATTAAATAATGTATAAATTAATACCTTAGTTAACATGAACACCATTAGTAAATTACACATTAGTTAACTGTTAATTAAGGGTTAGTTAAGCATTACGCATTAACTAACCCTTATTAAGCATTAACTAACCCTTAACATAGTACCCATTATTGTAACTTATTGTTACCCAGTTAATCTTCCATCAAGCATTTTGCATCAACTCTAGTCATGTGTTTTCAAAAGAAAACAAAAACAATTTCAACACAATATCCCTTCCTTTTGTTCATAATTTCAGTATGTCAGGATTTCATTATGGATGTCACCCCTTCTTCCCAGAGAGACTGTTTCTCTCCCTATACACTGGAAAGCCAGGATATTGCGGCTGGCTTCAACAGTCCTTGTTTTTAAAGGTCTAGCTGTCTTTCCTATATAACCCAATGAGCATGCACAATAAAGAAAATAATCAAATTCTAAGAATTCCACGATTCGAGTCTTTATCTGATGGCATTTTTCGGTTCTGATAAAAGAAAAGTCCCACACTCTTCTTATTGCTTTTAGTTTTGCACTTTACTGATTCCACTGCTCTCAAAACCATATGCAAGGGACTAGCTGATGGAATATTCTCTCTCTTTCTTTTTTGATTCATACTCTTATTGAGTCAGCCTTATTTGTTCCATAGTTTCAGTAGTGTGTTCTTTATATAATTTAACAAATTCTATAAACCCAATGAAGTGATTGGGGTTGTTCTTATAAGTTGGTTTCCTATGCAAAGTAGTTTGAAGTTTATCACCATTTTTAAACAGTGTAACATCCAACAAGGCAATTTGCTCCCAGCTAAAAGAACAGGCGAACTTGATTGACTCCAAACAAGTGACCAATCCCTGAAGCTGTTCTTCTGAACCAGAGCATATCATGAATATACAGTATCTGCCCTAAAACTTAATGTATTGCACAACGCAGAGGTTTTTCTATACATGTCCTTCTTCAAAGTCTCCCATGAATACATTTGCATAATTGGGAGCCATGGTTGACATCATGGCTGTGCTCTGTAGTTGGGGCTGGATTCAAAGTAGCTGGATTCAAACATGAAACAGTTTCTCTTCAAGACTAAATCCGCTGGAGTTAGTGTGATGTAGTAGAGGAGCCAGAGGGATACGGAGCCAGGGCAAACCAAAATACATTATATCAGTTGAGGAATTTGTGGACAGATTCCCAGTCATCATTCAGGCCCTCATCAAAGTCGTTTGACAGGCTGCTCCATATTAAACAGGTCCAAGTTTTCCAGCCAAGAATCCCTCGAGGTTTGCGCTCATTCCAGTTTTGGAGATCCAGGCCCAGATTCAGTAAATACAAAATGTCCAAATCAGAGTCTATTCGCTAACTGTGCGCGATAAGTGGAAAGCTGCCGAACAGCGCTGGTCAAAAAATAAAACCGCAGCATAGTAACATGCATAATATTCATTTGTAGGTGTGGCCGTACAAATCGGCAATGGGCCCAAATCTCTGAGAGTTCGTAACACCAACTCCCCAAAATTATTAGCGCATATAAGATCTTTTGAAAGGTGGCGTAAAGACTTTGCACAAAGAGTTTGGCCATTTAGAAGTGGCTGCTAACATTGCTGCATTGTCACCAGCATTTCAGGGAAGCAAGGGAGACGGTTTTCATCCTAGAAACTCGAAGGAAGGGCACCTTAGGACACTTTTGGACAGAATGCGCAGATCGCCCCTTGCAAGGCAATCTCAGTGAATCTGGACCAGATATGAAGTCAAATAATGGACAGTGGCTCCATCTATATGATCTGTTGTTTTCTTCACAACACACCGTGAGACAACAACAATGCACCATGAAGAACTCCAAGATTATAGATAATACTGCTGACCAAAGTGTCTTCACAGCTGGGCAGCTAGACAACAGGTTGCCTTTAGAGTCACTGTTGGCTCAGATTGTTTTATTGACTATCCTGGACAATATTACAGGAGTGCTGTGCACTCTGCACTATTTACCGTGTATTGGATTACTCTATCTTAAAGACTTGGGTAGCAAAAATGTCTGTCTGCCTCCATATTGTCTCCTATTCACAGTATTGTGTCAGCGTAAAGCCACATTCAATGAATGGCCACATTCAAGCCAAATTAGCAATCTATGAAAAACTGATTGTGATGCCAAAACAGTGGATTTCATTGATTTTCTCCAATTTCAAAAGACAAAGACAACTATTTTCTCTCATTGTCCAAGAAATGAATGCTATTCTTTGAAATCAGGACACTGTTTCCCTTGGTGGGACAGAAAACATCAGGAAAACAACTGACAATACCATACCGTACAGTATAGTCATCAGTGCCTGTGCTACTGTCAAGCAGCAGAGTCAGGCACAACTCAATTGTGTCCATATAAAAGTCTCATTCAGTAGCAAGGCTGAAGAATTCATAAGGATTTCATCCAGTTCTGACTAAGAGGCAGGAGATGCTGGCTATTGTTGTGTGTATGCAGGAAGGGATCAATGAGAAAGCAATCGACTGCACATGTTCAAATGTCAACATCTTATTGCTAAAAATGTGGCCTCTCGTTTTAAAGGATAAGTCCAGTGATTTTTGGATGTATATATAATTTCTCTCTTACATCCCTATAGTACTTGTAGTAGAGAATATTGACTCCAGAGTCCAAAATCGCCAAACTTATCCTTTAATTCAGTATTGATGCTGGTGTCCATCGCTGATTCTGTGTTTCCCAGCTGCGAGGGCACCGCTGTGCATTTCAACAATGCTGCGGGATAAATAAAAAAAAAACCTCTATCCCAGCATGCTCTCTGTCGCCGTGTACTTTATCTTTCCCCTGGCAGCGCTTCATGTGAAACGCAGCGTAGACGTCGGGCTCTACCGCCTCACCACCTATCGCCCCCCATTAATTGTGCCTTAAGTGACATTAAACGCAAGCACCGAAACTGCTCAGGTGGCTCTATCGGTAGGAGAATTACTTGCTTCACGGGACCGGTTTTAATTATTTGTACAGTCATTAAGTGTTGATGAACTTCCCGGACGATCGCAACTAAACATCTGCGTTTCTGCCTCATGGAGACTCAGCAGCCATGTTTGACAAGTCTCAGAGGCTTGGAGTAAGTCAACAAACAAATTGCCTCTGAGACGAACCAGTTGGAAACATATATCAGACCAAGCGAGCGATTATTAAAACTGCAGGCATGGCAAATAGGTTAAACGTCTTCAGGTGCATTGTCGAGTTTCAGTTGTCTTTCCTTAGAGATGCCACAGTACGTACGCTGGAAGAATTCTCTTTCCTGTCACGGCCGTTCCAACGTAATTTTCTACGTTAAAAACTGCATTGAAGAATGGGGCTGGCCAGCGGTTGTGGGGCCTGCATTCGTGGCGAGAGTGGTGAGATCACGCAGATAACAAACCCCGAGTTTCTTTCTTCCCGAACGGAACATGCTGACGAGTTCAAGTCAGAGCGGGATCTCGGAGAGGGAGACGATAAGATCAAAGGCGCTCCACCAATCACTGCTCTTTTGAAGCCACGAAAACGCACGCAATTAAAAACCCGAGCCAAGTTTTGGCTTTTATATTTGTTTATGTACTAATATCTGCGAGGCGTGTGTCTTTTTCTTTTTTCCCCCAGATCTTCCTCCTGTGTCACTGGGGCGCGCGATGCCTCAGATCAGGTATTTATGCGCCGAGGCAATACGTGGCGTCGGTCCACCCGCAAAAAGCGAGAGAGAGAGAGAGAGAGAGAGAGAGAGAGAGGGTGTGGGGGGGGGGGGGGGGATGAAAGAGGGAGACACATCTGGTCAACTGCAAAATTATGCCTCCCTGAGGAACTCCTGTGAGCGTCTCCGCCGGCGCGCACCACTCCTTTTTTGCTTTTAATTAGACAGGTAGCCGGAGAGCCTCATTTGCAGACCAAATTGTAGAAAAACTGTTTGATCCTCGTCGGCCTGCAATGCGTCGAGACACACCGACGGAGCATCCCAATGCAGATCGGGCATAAATCAGTAATTAATTTTGATTGGCTGCAGCCATGTCTCTCAGAAGGGATTGTTGTCAGTATGGATGATTTATCCGAGATCCCCTGAATATGAACGGGAACGTAAAGCTCGGCCGTGTTATGTAGCGCTTTATATTTCGTGGATTCGGGGTCATTCTGCAGACTTTTGTTTTTCAGATGGAGCAAGGCATCACATTAGAGCACCTTGTCTGTACTCATTAGTATGCCATGGATCAACCCCGTCCATCCGCCCTGCCACAATGTTGCAGTCAGGCTGAATTATAATCACTAGTCGAGAGTCTCTCAAAAGAAAAAAGGCGGGGGTGGGGGTGGGGGGGGGTTAGGGAGTCAGCATTTGCTAATAAGCAACAGTGACATGTATACATTAGGGTTCGATGCACTCATCGAACCACCGTTCCATGGAAACACAATACACATACCACACACACACACACACACACACACACAAATCAGATAGTGCTGCACATCAGTTACGCATCAGTGGGGCTGGTGTATGCATTAAAGCTACACTAGGCAAGATTTGGGTAACACTTTACAATAAGGGTCACTAAGTTAAGGGTTAGTTAATGCTTAATAAGCATTAACTAACCCTTAGTTAACAGTTAACTAATGTGTCTGGTAATCATTTACTAATGGTGTTCATGTTAACTAAGGTATGAATTTAGTAGTCATCTTATAAACTATTAAATAATGTATAAATTAATACCTTAGTTAACATGAACACCATTAGTAAATTACATGTTAACTGTTAATTAAGTTATTAATTAACTAA